>NW_022631108.1:874180-1025882 GCF_010015895.1 Lontra canadensis | reverse complement strand
AGTATCATATCATCTGCAAAGAATGATAGTTTGACTTCTTCTTTGCTAATTTGGATGCCTTTAATTTCTTTTTGTTTTCTGATTGCTGAGGCTAGGACTTCTAGTACTATGTTGAATAGCAGTGGTGATAATGGACATCCCTGCCGTGTTCCTGACCTTACCGGAAAAGCTTTCAGTTTTTGTCCATTGAGAATGATATTTGCAGTGAGTTTTTCATAGATGGCTTTGATAATATTGAGGTATGTGCCCTCTATCCGTACACTTTGAAGAGTTTTGATCAGGAAGGGATGCTGTACTTTGTCAAGTGCTTTTTCAGCATCTATTGAGAGTATCATATGGTTCTTGTTCTTTCTTTTATTAATATATTGTATCACATAGATTGATTTGTGGATGTTGAACCAAACTTGCAGCCCTGGAATAAATCCCACTTGGTCATGATGAATAATCCTTTTAATGGACTGTTGGATCCTATTGGCTAGTATTTTCATAGAATTTTCGCATCTGTGTTCATCAAGGATATTGGTCTGTAATTCTCTTTTTTGCTGGGATCCTCATCTGGTTTTGGGATCAAGGCAATGCTGGCCTCATAAAATGAGTGTGGAAGTTTTCCTTCCATCTCTATATTTTGGAACAGTTTCAGGAGAATAGGTATTAATTCTTCTTTAAATGTTTGGTAAAATTTCCCTGGGAAGCAGTCTGGCCCTGGGCTTTTGTTTGTTTGGAGATTTTTGATGACTATTTCAATCTCCTTACTGGTTATAAGTCTGTTCAGGTATCTATTTCTTCCTGGTTCAGTTGGGGTAGTTTATATGTCTCTAGGAATGCGTCCATTTCTTCCAGATTGTCAAATTTGTTAGCATAGAGTTGTTCATAATATGTTCTTATAATTGTTTGTATTTCTTTGGTGTTGGTTGTGATCTCTCCTCTTTCATTCATGATTTTATTTATTTGGGTCCTTTCTCTTTCTTTTTGATAAGTCTGGCCAGGGGGTTATCAATCTTATTAATTCTTGCAAAGAATCAGTTCCTAGTTTCATTGATTTGTTCTATTGTTTTTTGGTTTCTATTTCATTGATTTCTGCTCTGATCTTTATGATTTCTCTTCTCCTGCTGGGTTTAGGCTTTCTTTGTTGTTCTTTCTCTAGCTCCTTTAGGTGTAGGGTTATGTTGTGTATTTGAGACCTTTCTTGTTTCTTGAGAAAGGCTTGTACCGCTCTATATTTTCCTCTCAGGACTGCCTTTGCTGTGTCCCACAGGTTTGGAACCATTGTGTTTTCATTATCATTTGTTTCCATGAATTTTTTCAATTCTTCTTTAATTTCTTTGTTGACCCATTCATTCTTTAGAAGAATGCTGTTTAGTCTCCATGTATTTGGGTTCTTTCCAAAATTCTTCTTGTGATTGAGTTCTAGCTTCAGAGCATTGTGGTCTGAAAATATGCAGGGAATGATCCCAACCTTTTGATAATGGTTGAGACCTGATTTATGACCCAGGATGTGATCTATTCTGGAGAATGTTCCATATGCACTAGAGAAGAATGTGTATTCTGTTGCTTTGGGATGGCATGTTCTGAATATATCTGTGATGTCCATCTGGTCCAGTGTGTCACTTAAGGCCTTATTACCTTGTTGATCTTTTGCTTGGATAATCTGTCCATTTCAGTGAGGGGAGTGTTAAAGTCTCCTACTATTATTGTATTATTGTTGATGTGTTTCTTTGATTTTGTTATTAATTGGTTGATATAGTTGGCTGCTCCCATGTTTGGGGCATAGATATTTAAAATTGTTAGGTATTCTTGTTGTACAGACCCTTTGAGTATGATAAAGTTTCCTTCCTCATCTCTTCTTATAGTCTTTGGCTTAAAGTCTAATTGATCTGATATAAGGATTGCCACCCCAGCCTTCTTCTGATGTCCATTAGGATGGTAAATTGTTTTCCACCCCCTCACTTTAAATCTGGAGGTGACTTCGGGTCTAAAATGAGTTTCTTGTAGGCAGCATATTGATGGGTTTTGTTTTTTTTATCCATTCTGATACCCTGTGTCTTTTGATTGGGGCATTTAGCCCATTAACATTCAGGGTAATATTGAGAGTTATGAGTTTAGTGCCATTGTATTTCCTGTAAGGTGACTGTTATTGCATATTGTCTCTGTTCCTTTCTGATCTACTACTTTTAGGCTCTCTCTTTGCTTAGAGGACCCCTTTCAATATTTCCTGTAGAGCTGGTTTGGTGTTTGCAAATTCTTTCAGTTTTTGTTTGTCCTGGAAGCTTTTTATCACTCCTTCTATTTTCAATGATAGCCTAGCTGGATATAGTATTCTTGGCTGCATGTTTTTCTTGTTTAGTGCTCTGAATATATCATTCCAGCTCTTTCTGGCCTGCCAGGTTTCTGTGGATAAGTCTACTGCCAATCTAATATTTTTACCATTGTATTTTACGGACTTCTTTTCCCAGGCTGCTTTCAGGATTTTCTCTTTGTCACTAAGACTTGTAAATTTTACTATTAAGTGACGCGGTGTGGACCTATTCTTATTGATTTTGAGGGGGGTTCTCTGCACCTCCTGGATTTTGATGCTTGTTCCCATTGCCATATTAGGGAAATTCTCTCCAATAATTCTCTCCAATATACCTTCTGCTCCCCTCTCTCTTTCTTCTTCTTCTTGGAATCCCAATTATTCTAATGTTGTTTCATCTTATGGTGTCACTTATCTCTCGAATTCTCCCCTCATGGTCCAGTAGTTGTTTGTCCCTCTTTTGCTCAGCTTCTTCATTCTCTGTCATTTGGTCTTCTATATCACTAATTCTTTCTTCTGCCTCATTTATCCTAGGAGTGAGAGCCTCCATTTTTTATTGCACCTCATTAATAGCTTTTTTTATTTCAACTTGGTTAGATTTTAGTTCTTTTATTTCTCCAGAAAGGGCTTTTATCTCTCTAGAGGGGGTTTCTCTAATATCTTCCATGCCCTTTTCAAGCCTGGCTAGAACCTTAAGAATCGTCATTCTGGACTCTAGATCTGATATATTACCAATATCTATGTTGATTAGGTCCCTAGCCTTTGGTATTGACTCTTGTTCTTTTTTTTTTTTTGTGGTGAGTTTTTCCACCTTGTCATTTTGTCCAGATAAGAATATATGAAGGAGCAAATAAAATACTAAAAGGGTGGCAAAGACCCCAGGAAAATGTGCTTTAACCAAATCAGAAGAGACCCCAAATCATGGGGGGGTGGGGAAAAAGGGGATAAAAAGAAGTTCAGAAAAAAATTTTTTTAAAGAAAACAAATTTTAAAAAATATGAAAAAGAAAAAAATATATATATATTAGACTGGTGACTAGAAGAGGGTCACCCACTTAATTTTGGGAGTATTTTGGTCTCTTAGAAGAAACTACCTCCCAAAATTTTAAAGAATGAAAAACATATATAAGGGTAAACACAATGAAGGGATGGAATATGACTATAAAGGTGAAAAAAATTTTTTTTAATTTCTAAAAAAGGGGTTGATAAAGTAAGTTGGTTGGGATAATAGAGAAAAAGAAAGTGGAGAGATTTTGCTCAGTCTGGAGACTAGAACAAGCCTGGAGCTAGATTTAGGGTATATTTTGAGCTATTAGAAGAAGTTGTACCCCAAATTTTTTAGAAGAAAAACCCTATGTGTATACAAAAAATAAAGTTAAATATAATTAAGGGTAAAATATGACTATAATAATGAAGCTTCAAAAATGATTATTATTATTATTTTATGAAAGGTATTGTTAAGATAAACTAGTTAAAAAACGTTAAAAGAGGAAAGGGTAAAAGTTAAAAAGAAATTCAGTAGAAGAAAAAAAAAATTTTTTAACTTAAATTAACTGCAAGACTAAAGAATCATGCGGAGAAAGCCATGAATCCCATGCTTTGCTTTCTCCTCTTCTGGAATTCCGCTGTTCTCCTTGATAAGTGAACTTGGTCTAGGCTGGATTTCTTGTTGATCTTCTGGGGGAGGAGCCTGTTGTAGTGATTCTCAAGTGTCTTTGCCCCAGGCGGAATTGCACCGCCCTTACCAGGGGCCGGGCTAAGTAATCCGCTCGGGTTCGCTTTCGAGAGTTTCTGGTCCCTGAACACTTTCCGTAGAGTTCCAGAGGACGGGAATGAAAATGGCGGCCTCCCAATCTCTGGCCCTGAGGAGCCGAGAGCTCAGTGCCCCACCTCTCAGTGCACCCTCAGAGAAAAGTGCTCAATCACTCCCGTGTCCCTGGCCTCTGGCTGCTTGCCGAGTTCACCCAACCTGTGACCGGTTCAAGGTAACCCCGAGCTGAGAGCTCACTCCTTGGCTCTGTATCTGTAGCCAGCTTCCCTGCTCTAATACCTGCAAGCTCTGTGACACTCTGACATCCCCGATCCTTCTGTGACCCTGCGGGGCCTGGGGCCACACTGACCCCACGTGGGCTTCACCCCGGTTTAGCCTCTGGAGCAATGTCCCTCAGTGGAGCAGACTTTTAAAAGTCCTGATTTTGTGCTCCATTGCTCCGCTGCTTGCCGGAAGTTGGCCCCTCCCCCCGAGGTCTCTTTGGATTCACTTCTCCGCTGTCCTACCTTTCAGAAAGTGGTCAATTTCCTGTTTCTAGAATTGTTGTTCTTCTTCTCTTCAGTCTCCTTTTGGATTTGTAGGTATTCACAATGGATTGATAAGCTATATAGCTGATCTCCTGCTACCTGATGTAGTCTCAGCCTGCTACTTCTCCGCCATCTTGACTCCTCTGATCTAAAGACTTCACTTTTAAGTAATGTCTACACCCAACATGGGGCTCAAACCCACAACTCCCAAGATCCTGAGCCATCCAGGTGCCCCATGTCTCCACATATTTTTTTTTTAATTTCCCTTCTCACTTCTTGGTTGACCCATTTATTGTGTAGGAGCATGTTATTTATCCTCTAGATGTGATCTTTCCAGACTTTTTGCCTTGGTTGATTTCTAATTTCATAGCATCATGGTCAGAAAAGATGCCTGGTATAACTGATTTTTTTTTAATTCGTTGAGACTAGTTTTGTGCCCTAATATGTGCTCTATTCTGGAGAATGTTCCATATACACTTAAAAAGGGTGTATATTCTGCTCTTTCAGGATAGAATGTTCTGAATATATCTGTTAAGTCCATCTAGTATAATTCAAAACCAGCATTTCCACTTTTTTTGTTTAAATGATCTGTCCACTGATGTAAGGGTAGTGTTAATATCCCCTACTATTATTATATTACTATGGATTTGTTCCTTTATGTGTGTTATTAACTTTTTTATGGTTAATTTATGCTCCCATGTTGGGGGAATAAATATTTTCAGTTGTTATATCTTCATGTTGGGTTGTTCATTTTATGATTTTTGTTTCCTTCTTTGTCTCTATTTACAGCATTTGTTTAAAGTCTATTTTGTCTGCTATAAGTATCACTGCCATGGATTTCTTTTCACATCTACTTCTTTGATAAATGTTTTACAGTATATTTTGTCTGATATAATTATTGTTATACTGGGGGTTTTTTTCACATCCATTTGCATAATACATGCTTCTCCACCCCTTCACTTTCAGTCTGTCTCTGTCTTTAGGTCTAAAATGAGTCTGTTATAGACAGCATATAGAGGGATCTTGCTTTTTTATCTGTTCTATCAAACTGTGTCTTTTGATTAGAACATTTAGTCCATTTACATTCAACATAATTATTGATAGAGATGTGCTTATTGCCATTTTGTTACTTGTTTTATGTTTGTTTAGTTCCTCTCTGTTCCTTTCTTCCTTTGCTCCCTTCTCTTGTCATTAATTGCCTCTCTTTAGTGATAAACTCAGATTCTTTTCTCTGTTTTTTCATAACTATTACAGGTATTTGATTTCTGGTTGCTGTTAGTTTTGTATATAATATCTTGTGCATATAACAATGAATGTTAAGTTGATGGTCACTTAAGTTTGAACACATTCTTTACTTTTCTCTCCCACGTATTTTAGATATATGGTGTAATACTTTACATTCTTTTATTTTGTGAGTCCCTGGGCTGATTTTTACAGATATACTTACTATTTTTGTGCTTTCTTCTATTCATACTTTTACATTTGGTCTTTCCTTTCCATTCAGAGAGTCTTCTTTAGCATTTCTTTTAGGATTTGGTCATGAATTCCTTTAACCTTTGTTTGTCTAGGAAACTCTATCTTTCCTTCTATTTTGAATCATAGCCTTGATAGATATTCTTGGCCACAGATTTCTCCCTTTCATCACTTTGAGTATATCATGCTACTCCCTTGTGGTCTGAAAGTTTTTTGCTCAAAGAAAAAAAAAGTGCTGATAGTCTTATTGGGTTTCCCTTGTATACAAGTGTCTTCTTTTCTCTTGCTGCTTTTAAACTGCTTTTAAAATCCTCCCCAACATAAATTTGGAAGTCTTCATCACTACTTTTTTCCATTTTAATTACTATGTATCTTGGTGTGGACCTACTTTGGTTGATTTTGTGGAAGATCTCTATGCTTCCTGAATTTGGATTTCTTTTTCCTTCCCAGATTTAGGAAGTTTTCAGCTATTATTTCTTCAAATAAACTTTCTCCCCTCGCCCTTTCTTTCTCTTGTCCTTCCAGGATCCCCATAGTGTGAATTATGTAATGTTTAATGGTGTTGCTGAGCTTCCTATATCTATTCTCATTTTGCATTATTTTTTTCTTTCATGTGCTCAACTGGCTTACTTACCTTTACTCTGTTTACTCTGCAATTTACTCTGTTTTTCAGGTTGCTGTCTCATTTTTCTGTTTTTCAGCTTCCTCTAGTCTACTATTTATTCCATCTAGTGTATTTTTAAACTTCATTTATTGTGTTTTTCATTTCTGATTGGTTCTTTTTGGCTCTTTGTTAAGGGTCTCACTGCTGTCCTGCACATTTTTTTCAAGTCCAGTTAGTATCTTTTATGATCATTACCTTAAATTCTCTATCAGACATATTACTTTTCTCCATTCTGCTTAGATAATTTGCTGTGATTTTTGTCCTGGTCTTTCATTTGAGACATATTCCTCTGGCTACCTATTTTGTCTAACTCTCTGTGTCTCTTTCTTGTGTTAGGAAAGTCAGCTACATGTCCTTCTCTTGAAAGTAGTGGCCTTATGAAGAGGTCCTGTACTGCCTTGAAGTACAGTATCCCCTGTTTACAAGAACGTGGTGCTTCAGGGGTATCTACTATGTGTTTTTCATGTGCCCTGATATTGTGGCTGAACCACTTTTCCCTTCAGTACAGGTCTTTGTAATAAATCTCTTTGCCTGTTCTGAGCTGTGTTTGGTCCCTGTGTTGTTAGTGGACCAGTCTGAGGCTGCCTCAGGCTTGATTTGAGTTTGACCAGGCATTTTTCAGAGATGCAGTAGCACCAAACTGCAGGACCCTTTCCCTGTATTGCTCCCTAAGAAGCTCTTTATTGGTGTGCAGGGCCTAAAGTCAGACCCCAGCCCACTGCTGGAGCCACAGTATTCCTGGTGTGTGTGGTTGTTTTTCCCTCTGCCTGGGGCAAGAGTGACTTTGGAGTGGTATTGGCCTCTGTCAGGGCTGCTTGCATACTGCCAGGTTTGTGGCATCACTTTGGATATGCCCTGGCCACAAGTTTATTGGAGGGGACAGAACTTTAATGTCTGCAGGGTTGGAAGTTGCAGCATTAGCAAGGATTGAGTGTCAGTCCTCTGCAAGAGGGTACTTGCCACCATTGCAACCAAGGCTGATTGGGTTAGAGGGAGTGGATCCACAAAGCTCATGGAGGCAGGAGATGTGGTGTTAACAAGGTTTGCCCCAGTCTTCTTTGGGGGGAAAGACCTGCAGTGCCAGTACTGAGTCACGTCTGCCTGGAGGGGATGGATTCACTGAAAGGGGGGCAGAATGTGTGGTGTTAGCAAGTTAGACAGTGAGTGTAAGCACCATGCTGGTTCCTGTAGGTGGCCATGTGTTTTGCTGGAGGTTGGGTGAGGGAAATAGCACCTACCAACTTCTTTGTTCCTGAAAGTCTCTCGAAGATCTCTGTCCCTCCAGGACATGATCTGAGATTAATAAACAACTATCCTTTCTATATGACCTAGAAGTTTTTCAAATCTCTGCTTCTGTACTATATTTCTGGGGTCTCTTTGCTGTGCTATCTTATTAAGTGTGGGGACTCAGTTTCCTCTTGCAGTCCTAGCTCTTCCAGAACCAAGCTGGCTGATTTTTAAAATTCCAGGTTTAAGACCTGCTGGTTGTAGGAACTCATGAAATTCAACTCCTCTGGTTTTCTAAGCCAAACGTTATGGTAATTCTTTTTCCCCATGTGAGATCTCCAGTGTGACAGTCTATTTCTCTTCTATCTCTGCTCTTGTAGGTCCCTCCCTTTCACAGACAATCCAGCAAATCTGTTTAGCTCCACATCGTGTGTGCCCCCTTCCAACCTTCTTCAATGTGACCTCTTTACTACATTAAGTTGTGGAGTTTGTTCTGCCAATCTTCGGGTCATTTTCTGGGTTATTTATACTTAGTGAGTGGTTATATAGTTGTGCCCAAGGGAAGAGGTGAGGTTAGGGTCCTCCTATTCCATCTTCTTCCCAGAAATCCTCCCCAACATATAATTTGAATTTTTAAAAAATTTTGGCACATTTTTCTAGCAACATACCCTGTGTGACTGGTGAGGGGGTGACCCCACCTCCCAAGCTACATTCATTCAGGGGAGAGGAGATTTCTGTGCCAGATCCTGTCCTGCTGCACAGTGGGGTACACTAAGCAACATTGGAGGTGGAGGGTCCAGCTATCTGAGGCCAATCAGAGCTGTATAGCACTGCCATATAATGCCTCCTGGGTGGGATTCTAACTTAGAAGCATTCGGTCATAATCCCACAAATGGTAGCTTTTCCCCACTGGCTCCTCAATCAAGCACATACAACATGAATTTTTTTTAATTTTTTGTTTTTAAGTTTTCATTTTTAAAGAAACATCTGTATGGAGAGGGGTGACTTTCAATAGATTAGAGCAAGGAAAATGCTCTGTAGGTGACCTAGGAAACACCAAGAAAAGTTAATGAAAAGAAATCCAAACAGAGAAAAAAAAGAGATTGCATTTTATAGAAAAAATTAATAACTGTTAAATAAAAATAACAGGTTGAAGGTGTCCATTGATAGACAAATAGATAAGGAAGATATGGTGTATATACACAATGGAATGTTAAGTAGCCATAAAAAAAGATGAGATCATGCCATTTGCAACAACATGGATGGACCTAAAGGGTATTACATTAAGTGAAATAAGTCAGAGAAAGTCAAAGAGCTTATGATTTCACTCATATGTGGAACCTAAAAAGCAAAACAAACAAAAGGCAAAATCATACATTTAAATACAGAGAACAAAACTGACATTTGCCAGAGAAGAAAGGTTTAGGGCAAAATGCGTGAAAGAGAGTGGAAGATAGAGTTCCCAGTTATGGAATGAGTAAGACATGAGAATAAAAGGCATACCATAGGGAATATAGTCAGTTATACTGTAATAGCATTATATAGTGACCCATGGTAGATAAACCCAGGGAGCATAGCATAATGTATAGAGAAGATGAATTACTATGCTTTACACCTGAAACTAATGCAGCATTGTGTGTGAACTATACTCAAGTAAAAAATTTAAAGAAACCAATAACCAAAACAGGTTGGTAAATAATATGTATAATGTTATCCTAGTTTATTGAATATATATGTATACATTTTAAAAAGCATAAAAGACTATAACACATAAATATTAGGAGTGGGTTAATTTGGAAAGGTGAGATTATGGATGATTTCCTGAATTGGTTTTTTTTTAATTTTTGTTTAGTGATATTTGTAACTTCATATAACTAAAATAAAATAGTCACTTCAGGGAAAAAAAGAACAATTTAAATTTCTTTACACTGAAATGTTAATAATTTCTCAGATCCACTTTCCTTCAAAATTTTGCAACTCAGCATAAGAAGAGAAGCTGTGGATGCCTGGAAAGCAAAAGAGATAAAAAAAAAAAAGGGGGAAAAGAAGAAGAAGATTAAAATGTACAAACTTCCAGTTATAAAAATCAATAATTCACAGAGAGGAAAAATACAGCATATGGAATATAGTTATTCATATTGTAATGACCTTGCAGGATGACAGATAGTAACTATAATTGTGATGAACACTTAAGAATGTATAAGATTGTTAAATCACAATGTTGTACACCTGAAACTGATAGAATATTGTCTGTACACTATACTTCAATAAAAAATTAAAATTTAAAAAAGAAAAGAGGTCTTTAATTTTTTTTTAAAAAAGAAGTCAAGAAGTGCTCACTTCATTTACTTCCTAATTTTCCTCAGGGCTGATCCTTTTGGACTGAAAACTTCTGAGTTAATATCACATGTGTGATAGACAAACCATTCCCCCAAGAAAAATGCAGCATGTACAAATTTTTAGGTTTCTAACCCCTTTCTTCTTTGTTTAAAATGTTCTGACTTGCTGTTCTAAGTACCCAGCAAGTACAACAAAACTATCTGATACACTCTTAAAAGTCTGAAAGGAGGCAACAGTTATGTAACATAGAGTGCTTATTTATATATAATGTTATCAGCACTTCCTGCTTAAAACAGGAAGGAAGAGAAGGACTGACAGTTATGAAACCAAAATGAGTAAAATGATGAGTCCTCTTTATCTTAGAAACAAAAAGACAGACTCTTACAGGTACCATTTTTACGACTCCTGGTGACTGCTTGTTTGTTTGTTTGTTTGTTTGTTTGTTTAAAATGGTATTGTATTCAAGACAGCCTGGAGACTGAACAATCATCAGATACAAAAACAAAAAGCAGAATCAGACATGTAAATACAGAGAACAAAATGATAGTTACCAGAGGGAAGGGTTACAAGGGGGGATGGGCAAAATGAGTGAAGGAGAGTAGGAGATACAGGTTTTCAGTTATGGAATGAATAAGTCCTAAGAATAAAAGGCACATCATAGGGAATATGGTCAGTGATAGTGTAATAGTATTATATGGTGACAGGTGATAGCTACACTTGTGGTGAGTATAACATATCATAGAAAATGCAAATCACTACATTGTACACCTAAAACTATTGCAAAATTGTATGTCAACTTTACTTAAATAAAAAAAATTTTTAAAGGTTTTATGTATTTGACAGAGAGCACAAGCAGGGGGAACAGAAGGCAGAGGGAAAAACAGACTCCATGCTGAGCAGGGAGCCCGACAAAGAGCTCAACCGCAGGACCCTAGGCCCTGGGATCATGACCTGAGCTGAAGGCAGATGCTTAAATAACTGAGCTACCCAAGCAACCCAAATAATTTTTTTTAATTTTAAAAAGAAGTCAATAATTCTTTAATCTATTTACAAATTGAATTTGACTTCAATATAGTTACCATCTTATTGTGTTGTGCATGTAGAAATTTTTACAATAAGAATAAACAAATAATATTCATGAAAAGTCCAAAGAGGGAAAAAAATGCTCCATTTAGAAATCAAGTGAGCATAAGAACCATTTCATAGGAGAGAAGACACAAATAATATCTTTACACAAATGAGAAAGTTCAACATTCTCTAACAAGAGTATTTCTCCACCAATACTAGGCTAATAACAAAAAATCATCTCAGACTTTGACAATGAATTCCTGTTTTTAAAGTGCTTTCACAAACTTCATTTGACAGTAAAAAACTGAAAAACAACAGTTCAAACTCTGTTAAGGGATGTAACAAAAGTGACCAGTTTACATGACTGAACACCGGATAAACCTTTACTCCTCAACCTATTAAGTGTATTTTCCTTCTGTACGAAAAATTTTCAACCAACCAGAAACCACACATTTGTCCCCTTTCCTTTCCCACAATTTTTCTCTATGGGTGAGAAATTAATTGTTATGTACAATTTCATGCAACCAAAGGCAATTTGTAAACTGATAATGTGAATTTGAGGTTGATCCATAAAAGTATGTTCCAAAGCAAAAATGAAATTAAACATTTGTTCCTTAACCATATCTATTATAGTTCCAGGAATTCAGCTTGGCCCCATGAAATAAATACTATCTTTTGTGTTCTTTTAAGAACAGGAAAAAAATCTTCATTTTTGTTAGTTTGTTTTAGTCAAGCCAATCTAGTACCAACTACTCAGTAGTGATGAGCATTCTGGACTAAAATGGAATGATCATATTTATTAGGATATAATCAATATGAAGTAAAGCAATTTTGATCACCTGAAAGCAACAGTAAAAAAAAAAAAAATTACAGGGGCACTTGGGTAGCTCAGTTGGTTGAACGTCTGCCTTTAGGTCAGGTCATGATCCTGAGGTCCTGGAATTGAGCTCCACATTGGGCTCCCTGCTCAGTGGGGAGCCCACTTCTCCCTCTCCCTCTGCCCCTCCCCCCTGCTCATGCTCTCTTTCTCCCTTGCTCACTTTCTCTCTCTCAAATGAATAAATAAAACCTAAAAAAATTACAAAAAAATGTAAATTGGAAAGGCTGTGGAAATACCACTGAAAAAACCCAAAATTTTATTTTGTTATCAAATTTGTGCCTAATATTTCCTGAGTGTTGGCTTACTTGTACAAACCACCAAAACACCAAACCAACAAGGCTAAGAGGCAGGAAAGATCTTAACACTCCAAACTAGAAGTCATTCTTTAGGACCTTGTCTGTTTCCTGGTTGGTAACTTTAAAATATAACTCTGAGTGAGCAAAATCATAGTTTAAATAAAAGTAAGGCTATATTTATTGGAAACATTATTTGTGCCAGGCACTATTGCATTGAATTCTTGTAACAACCCCATGAGGTAGTGTAATTATTGCACACATTTTACAGACCAGGAATGTAAGGAGCTTACAGGTTGGATAATTTATCCAAAATAACAAATGATGGAAATAACATTCAGCCCAGATCTGTCTCCAAAGTTCACAATGCTAACTACTAGTGCATACAACCTCTCAGAATATAGTTACTTTTGCTACCCAGTACATTCTCTTAAAGAAGGGGTTCTGAAAGGGATAAGGGGAATCATTGAAAATGTGATTTACTTGTTCCAAAATTTTCCCCAGTCTAGTTCTGCTTGCAGTTTTTGAAAGTGAGTGTGTCCCAGTAACAGAGGTGAAGCTAGGTTAAGGGCTGGACCCCCAAGTCAAATGTTTAAGTCGCTTTCCCTTCTTGGCTAGAGAACTGATTGGTCCCTAATGAAATAAAGGAAATAAACAAAAGGTAACTTTTAAACATGTCCCTGGAGGATTTCCCCTGATACTTGGAAATAACAATGAGGTTGTTTGTATACCTATTTACAGTTCACAAGTGCTTTCACATGCATTAGCACACTCTGATTCCCAGTGAAAAACATAGTGGCAATTATTAATCCTTATTGTTATTAATTATGAACAGGAAAACCGAGGCTCAGAAAATGCAAATGGCTTGCTCTCTTGCAGGTCACACCAAAAGATGTACCCACAATAAACCCAGGTCTTGGGATTACATTTTCAAGTTAAATGAATGTTTTCACCTTACCTTCAGAGAACTCTGATAACTTAATTTTACAAATAACACTTCATTGGCCCATACACACAGCAAACACACACAAATATGCCTAGCAAATAGTGTCATTGTAGCAAACTTACCCCCAGATATAAAAGTGGGCTTTTGCAACTAGATCCTCAATGGCATTAATTCCCTGCCCTTGAATTATAACACCCTCCAGTGTCCAAAAGTGTGCCAAAGTAACCAAATTGCTCTCAAAAAATTTTTATTTATGAGAACTCATGCAATATTTTAGGTGAGAAATAGCACTGTGCAAAAGATGAAGGAGAAATGATGGATGAATTTTATCTAAATAATACCTTATAGTCCATAAAGCCTTTTTATGGTCCTCATTTTAATATTTTTCTTCCAAATTATTTAAATTCTTATAAGTTAACATATAGTATAATATTGGTTTCAGGAATAGAATTAAGTGATTCATCACTTACATGTAATACCCACTGGTCATCATAACAAGTGCCCTCTTTAATACTTATCACTCACTTAGCCCAACCTCCATCCACCTCCCATCCATCAACCTTCAGTTCTCTATCATTGAGTCTCTTATGGTTTGCTTCCCTCCCTCTCACTTTTATTTTTCCCCTTCCCATATGTTCATCTGTTTTGTTTCCTAAATTCCACATATGAGTGGAATTGTATGGTATTTGTTTTTCTCTGAATGATTAATTTTGCTTAGCATAATACACTCTAGCTCCATCTGTGTCTTGAAAATGCCAAGATTTCACTCTTTTGATCGCAGTGTAATACTACATTGTATGTGTGTGTGTGTGTGTGTGTGTGTGTGTGTGTACACATATATACCACCTCTCTTTTATCTGTTCATCAGTCAATGGGCACAGGCTCCTTCCATAGTTTGGCTATTGTTGATAATGCTGCTATAAACATCAGGGTGCATGTACCCCCTTTGAATCTGTATTTTTGTACTGTTTGGGTAAATACCTAGTAGTGCAATTGCTGGAATATAAGGTACTTCTATCATTAACTTTTTGAGGAACATCCATACACTTTTCAAGAGTGGTTGCACAGGGGCGTCTGGGTGGCTCAGTCGGTTAAGCATCTGCCTTCAGCTCAGGTCATGATCCAGGGATCCTGGGACTGAGACCTCTGTCAGGCTCCCTGCTCAGCAATGAGCCTGCTTCTCCTTCTCCCTCTGCCTGCTGCTCCCCCTGCTTGTGCTCTCTATCAAATAAAAAAATAAAATCTTTTAAAAATAGAGTGGCTGCACCAGTTTGCATTCCCACCAAGACTGTAAGAGAGTTCCTCTTTCTCTGCGTTGCTCCAACATCTGTTGTTTCCTTGTTATTAATTTTAGCCATTTTGACAGGTGTGAGGTTGTATCTCTTCATGGCTTTGATTTGTATTTCCCTGATGATGAGTGATGCTGGGTATCTTTTCATATGTCTGTTGCCATCTGTATGTCTTCTTTGGAAAAATGTGTGTTCATGTCTTCTGCTCATTTTTAACTGGATTATATCGTTTGGGGGTGTTGAGTTTGATAAGTTCTTTATAGATTTTGGGTATTAACCCATTATTACCAGATATGTCATTTGCATATATTTTCTTCTATTCCACTGGCTGCCTATTAGTTTTGTTGATGGTTTCCATCATTGTGCAGAAGCCTTTTATTTTGATGACGTTCCAATAGTCTGTTTTTGCTTTTGTTTCCCTTGCTTCAGGAGACCTACCTACTAAGATGTTCCTATGGCCAATATCAAAGAGGTTGCTGCCTTTGTTCTCTATGATTTTAATGGTTTCCTGTCTCAAAATTGGTCTCTCCTCCATTGTGAAATATCTTTGTGCATAGTGTAAGAAAGTGGTCCAGTTTCACTCTTCTGCATGTTGCTGTCCAGTTTTTCCAACACCATTTGTTGAAGAGACTGTCTTTTTTCCATTGGATATTCTTTGCTGCTTTGTCAAATATTAGTTGACCATATAGCTGTTGGTCCATTTCTGGGTTTTCTATTATGTTCCATTGATCTATGTGTCTGTTTTTGTGCCAGTACCATACTGTCTTGATCACTACAGTTTTGTAATATAATTTGAAGTGCAGAATTATGATGCCTCTAGCTTTGCTTTTGTTTTTTTCAGGATTGTTTTGGCTATTTGGGGTCTTTTGTGGTTCTATACAAACTTAAGGATTATTTGTTCAAGCTCTGTGAAAAATGCTGATGGTATTTTAATGGGGATTACATTAAATGTGTAGATTGTTTTGGGTAGTATGGACACTTTAACAATGTTTGTTCTTCCAATCCATGAGCATGGAGTATTTTTCCATTTCTTAGTGTCTTCCTCAACTTGTCTCATAACTGTCCTATAGTTTTCAGAATACAAATCTTTTACCTCTTTGGTTAGGTTTATTCCTAGGTATCTCATTGGTTTTGGTGCAATTGCAAATGGGGTTGATTCTTTGATTTCTTTTTCTGCTACTCCATTAATGGTGTATAGAAATGCAACAGGTTTTTGTACATTCGTTTTATATCCTCTAACTTTGCTGAATTCATTTATTAGTTTCAGCAATTTTTTAGCGGTCTTTCAGGTTTTCTACATAGAGTATCATGTCATCTGCAATAGTGTAAGTTTGACTTCTTCTTTTCTGATTTTGATAACTTTTATTGCTTTTGTTGTCTGATTGCTGTGGCTAGGGCTTCCAATACATCTTAAATAGTAATGGTAAGAGTGGACATCCCTGTCCTGTTCCTGATCTTAGGGGAAAAGTTCTCAGTTTCTCCCCACTGAGGATAATATTTGCTGTGGATCTTTCATATATGGCTTTTATGATGTTGAGCTGTGTTCCATCTATACTACTTTGTTGAGGATTTTTATCAAGAATGGATGCTATATTTTGCCAAATACTTTTTCTGCATCTATGGAGAGGATCATGATTCTTATCCTTTCTTTTATTAATGTGGTGTATCGTGTTGACTGATTTGTGATATTGAACCATTCTTGCAGCCCAGTAATAAATCCCACGTGATCATAGTGAATGATTTTTTTAAAGTACTGTTGGATTTGATTTGCCAGTATCTTGTTGAGAATGTTTGCATTCATGTTCATCAGGGATGTTGGCCTGTAATTCTCCTTTTCAGTGGAGTCTGTCTGGTTTTGGGATCAAGGTAATGCTGGCCTCATAGAAGGAAATTGGAAGTTTTCCTTCCATTTCTGTTTTTTTGAAACAGCTTGAGAAGTACAGGTATTAATTCTTGTTTAAATGTCTGGTAGAATTTCCCTGGGAAGCCGTCCAGTCTTGACCTTTGTTTCTTTGGAGATTCTTGATTACTGATTCAATTTCTTTCCTGGTTATGTGTCTGTTCAAACTTTCTATCTTCCTGTTCCAGTTTTGGTAGTTTGTATGTTTCTGGTAGTAATTTGTATGTTTCTCCTAGATTGTCCAGTTTGTTGGAATTTAATTTTTTATAATATTCTCTTCTAATTATTTGTATTTTTGTGGTGTTCGGTGTGTTCTCTCTCATTCATGATTTTATTTACTTGGGTTCTTTCTCTTTTCTTCTTGGTAAGTCTGGCTAGAAGTTTATCAAGTTTATTAATTTTTGCAGAGAACCAGCTTTTAGTTTCATTTATCTGTTCTATTTTGTTGTTTCTATATCATTTATTTCTGTCTAATCTTTATTATTTCCATTATGTCCCTGTCTTTAGGCTTCATTTGCTCTTCCCTTTATAACTCCCTTAGTGTAAGGTTAGGTTGTGTATTTGAAACTTTTCTTGCTTCTTGAGGTAGGGCTCCATCATGATATACTTCCCCTCTTAGGATAGTCTTTGCTGCAATACAAGGATTTGGAACTCTCATGTTTTCATTTTCATTTCCTTCTGTGTTTTTTTTTTAATTTCTTCTTCAATATCCTGGTTAACTAATTCATTCTTTAGTAGGATGTTCTTTAACATGCATGTGTTTGTAGTCCTTCCTAATTTTTTCTTGTGGTGGACTTCAAGGTTCATAGCTTTATTTTCTGAAAATATGCATGGCATGATCTCAATCTTTTTGTACTTGTCGAGGCCTGATTTGTGACCCAGTATGTGATCTATTCTGGAGTATATTCCATGCACTTTCAAAAAGAATGTGTATTTCCCTGCTTTAGGATAAAATGTTCTGAATATATCCATTAAGTCCGTCTGGCCCAGTGTGTCATTCAAAGCCATTTTCCCTTGTTGCTATTCTGTTTAGATGATCTATCCATTGCTGTAAGTTTGGTGTCAAAGTCCCCTACTATTATTGTATTATTAACAATGAGTTTCTATATGTTTATTATTAATTTATGTATATATTTGGGTGCTCCCAAGTTGAGAGCAAAAGTATTTACAAATGTTAGATCTTCTTGTTGTATAGACACCTTATTTATGATAAAGCCCTTCTTCATCCCTTGTTACAGTCTTTGGTTTAAAATCTAGATTGTATTTTTTTTTTACTTCTAAGGCTTTTATTGGAATGCCTTACAAACTTTACATTTTTACTAACATCACATCAAGTGAAAAAGATAATTTAATTAGTACTGTATCTTTTTATTTTCTAATATGATTATAAGTAACACACAATGTTACATTAGTTTTAGGTGTACAGTATAGTGACTCAACATCTCTATACCTTATGTTATGCTACAATTATTACTTCTTATTATCCAGAATTTATGGATGCTTCTTCTATGACTTATCCTACCAGAACAGAGATGATAATGTTGGTATTAAAAATAAAACAAGTATAAATAAAAATTCTTTTAAAAAAAGGTAAGTATGCTATTCTACATCTTAATCCTTGTGTAGAATTTTGGTAAACTATTTTTTTCACCACATGTTCTTTTCATAGTGAAAGCCCGTTATTTTTCTTTTTTGTATGTCTAAGCAGAATTTTAAAAAAATATCAAATACAATTCTTATGACAAGAAATGTTATTATATATCTATCATTTTATTTAATTTTTAAATTTTATAAAATAGGAAGAGCTGATAATACTATCATTTTTTTCTAAGAAGAACACCTAGACTCCCCACCCATAATGGATGACCTTTCTAATGAGAGTCAATCCTTGATGGTTCTTAGTGGACCTGAATTTAAAGGCATTGAAATAAAAAAGGACTCTCATTGTGAACTACATTTAACAGTATTTCAGGCTTGGGGTGTCTGGGTGGTTCAATCAGTTAAGCATCCAACTCTTGATTTTGGCTCAGGTCATGATCTCAGGGTTGTGAGGTAGATCCACATATCAGGCTGCATGCTCACTGTGTAGTCTGTTCAAAATTCTTTCTCTTTATGTCCCTCTCCCTACTCACAGGCTCTTTCTCTCTCTTAAATAAATAAATAAAATCTTTTATAAAAAGGTATTTCAGGTTTATGCTAGCATATTTGGAAAAGTAAGAGTTTTGAATAGCTGTGGATTTCTTAGATACTCCTAAAATAACTCAGTAGTAGTTGTAGGTTCCCTGACCACACATTCTCAACATACTCTCTCTCACTTCAGTTGCCAAACTGACCCACCAGTCCAGCCTGTTTCCCCACAAACATCCATCTCCACCTGAACTCAGGAATATTAAATATAATGCAGTAAAGCTGGAGTTGATCAATACTATAACTTCCATTTGTATAACTCTCTTTTCACTCCACATTTTTGTGTACTACCTCGTTTTGTCCTGTCAGGAAAGAATGGTAAGAACTGTACAAAACCATGTAAAGGAACTCCCTCATCCTTGCTAACTAGATGGTTTCCTCCTAAAACATCAAGCCCACAAATAATGTCACATACACAATGTACCTCAGTTATGCCCATAGATAGACAGATAGAAATAACTACATAGGGTGTGGAAATGAATCTGATTACTCTTGACTGGGAATCCAGAAGCCTTATTCTTTTTCCAATTGTGGCATTTAATTATATGATCTTGTACTTATGATACTTCTTAGCCAACCTAGATATTAATTTTAAACTCTATTCTATTTTTTATTTTAATTCCAGTGTAGTTAACAAAGTGTTATGTTACTTTCAAGTGTACAATATAGTGATTCAACAATTCTATATATTACTCAGTGCTCATCAGGATAATTGTATTCTAACTCTCCTTCACCTATTTCACCCATCTCCTGACCCACCTCCCCTCTGATTTCTGGTCTGTTTCTTCTCTACAGTTAAGAGTCTGTATTTTGATTTGTCTCTTTTTTCTTCTTTTTTTTCATTTGTTTTGTTTCTTAATTTCCACATATGAGTAAAATCATATGGTATTTGTCTTTCTCTGACTCATTTAACTAAGCACTATACTCTCTAGCTCCATCCATGTTGTTGTTAATAGCAGCATTTCATTCTTCTTTATGGTTAAATAATATTCCATTATATATATAATATACATAGATAGTCTACAAACATGTAAAAGTGCATTAGTTAGGTTTTTCCAGGGAAACAAAGTTTTCTGTGAAGTCACACTAGTATATATAAGTATTATATTACATCTTCTTTATCCATTCATCTGTCAGATGAATGGGCTGCTTCCATAATTTGGTTACTATAAATAATGCTGCAATAAGTATTAGGGTGCATGTATCCCTTTGAATTTTTTTTTTGTACTTTTGAGATAAATATCCAGAAGTGTGTTTCCTGGATCATGGGGCAGTTCTATTTTTAGCTTTTTTTTTTCAAAGATTTATGTATTTATTTTAGAAAGAGACAGAGCATGAGTCATGGGAGGGGTAGAGGGAGAGAGAGAATCTCAAGCACACTCCCCACTGAGCATGGAGCCTGATGCAGGGCTCATCATAGGAAGCTGAGACCATAATGCCCTAAGCAGAAATCAAGAGTTGGATGCTAAATTGACTGAGCTACCCAGGCACCCTTATTTTTAAGGAACTTCCATAACTTTTTTCACAGTGGCTGCACCAGTTTGCATTCTCACCAACAGGGCAAGAGGGTTCCCATTTCTCCACATCCTTGCCAAAACTTGTTATTTCTTGTGTTGTTGATTTTAGCCATTCTGATAGGTGTGAGGTGATCGCTCATTGTAGTTTTGATTTGCATTTCTATGATGATGAGTGATGCTGAGCATCTTTTCATGTGTCTGTTGGCCATCTGGGTATCTTCTTTGAAAAAATGTTCATGTCTTCTGCCCATTTTTTAATTGGATTATTCATTTAGGGGTATTGAATTTTGTAAGTTCTTTACATATTTTGGATACTAACCCTTCATCAGATATGTCATTTGCAAATATCTTCTCCATTTTGTAGGTTGTCTTTTAGTTTTGTTGGTTGTTTCCTTTGCTGTGCAAAAGCTTTATTTTGATGTAGTCTCAATAGTTTATTTTTTGTTTTGTTTCCTTTGTCTGAAGAGACATATCTAGAAAAATGTTGCTAAAGCAGATATCAGAGAAATTACTACTTATGTTCTTGTCTAGGATTTTTATGGTTTCAGGTGTCACATTTATATCTTTAATTGATTTTGAGTTTGTTTTTGTGTATGGTGAAAGAAAGTGGTTCAGTTTCATTCTGTTGCATGTAGCTGTCCAGTTTTCCTAACACCGTTGGTTGAAAAGATTATCTTTTTCACATTGCTTATCCTTGCCTCCTTTGTCAAAGATTATTTGACCATATAATTGTGAATTTATTTCTGGGCTCTCCGTTCTATGCCATTAATCTATTAATCTATCTATATGCCAGTACCATACTATTTTGACTACTACAGCTTTCTAGTATAATCTGAAATCTGGAATTGTGACACCTCCAACTTTGTTTTCCTTTCTTGAGATTGCTTTGGTATTGGGGTCTTTTGTGGCTCCATTAATATTTTTGGATTTTTTTTGTAGTTCTGTGAAAAATGCTGTTGGTATTTTGACAGAGATTGTATTAAATCCGTAGAGCGCCTTTGGTAGTATGGGCATTTTAACAATATTTCTTTTTCCAATCCAAGAGTATGGAATATCTTTTCATTTGTTTATGTCATCTTCAATCTCTTTAGTCAGTGTTTTTGAGTTTTCAGAGTACAGGTCTTTCTTCCTAGGTATTTTATTATTTTGGGTGCAATTATAAATGTGATTATTTTCTTAAATTTTTTCTGCTCCTTTATTATTAGTGTGTAGAAATGCAACAGATTTCTGTACATTGATCTTGTATCCTGCAACATTAGTGAATTTATCAGTTCTAGTAATTTCTTGGTGGAGTCTTTAGGGTTTTCTACATACAGTATCGTGTCATCTGCAAATAGTGAAAATTTTGCTTCTTCCTTACTAACTTGGAGGCCTTTCATTTCTTTTTCTTCTTTGACTACTGTGGCTAGGACTTCCCGTACTATGTTGAATAAAAGTGGTGAAAGTGGACATCCTTATCTTGTTCCTCACTTTATGGGAGAAGCTCCTAGTTTTTCACCATTGACTATGCTTTGAATCTATTTTAAAACCATGTTATTCAATGCAGTATCCACTAACCATATGTAGCTATGAGTATCTGGAAGGTGGCTAGTGTGATTGAAAGACAGAATTTATTTTATTTTATTTTATTTTATTTTATTTTATTTTATTAATTTACATTTAGTTTATTGTTTTCTTTTTTCTTTTTTTTTATTTTTTCAGTGTTCCAAGATTCATTTTTTATGCACCACACCCAGTGCTCCATGCAATATGTCCCCTCTTAATACCCACCACCAGGCTCACCCATCCCCTTAACCCCCTCCCTTCCAAAACCCTCAGTTTGTTTCTCAGAGTCCACAGTCTCTCACACTTTGTCTCCTCTTCCAATTTACTCCAATTCACTTTTCCTTTCCTTCTTTTAATGTCTTCCATGTCATTCCTTATGAACCACAAGTGAAACCATATGGTAATTGACTTTCTCTGCTAGACTTATTTCACTCAGCATAATCTCCTCCAGTCCCATCCATGCTGATACAAAAGTTGGGTATTCATCCTTTCTGATGGAGGCATAATATTCCATTGTATATATGGACCATCTTCTTTATCCATTCATCTGTTGAAGGGTATCTTGGTTCTTTCCACAGTTTGGCTGTTGTGACCATTGCTCCTATGAACATTGGAGTACATATGGCCCTTTTTTTCACTACATCTGTATCTTTGGGGTAAATACCCAGTAGTGGAATTGCAGGGTCATAGGGTAGCTCTATTTAACAGTTTAGTTTAAATAACCACATGTAGCTAATGGCTACCATATTGGACAGCACAGAATAACATAAGGATATTGACTTCAATGATCTGTACAATCTGCCCTAGGATTTAATTTTCAACAGATTTTAGCAGATTTCTTTTCAACAGATTTCATTCAAACTCATCTGAAATTCTGTTAGTGTACCCTGAACTCTCCAGAAATGATAATCCAGGATTGCTTTATACTCATGGGGTGAGCCCTGAGGCACGAAGAGGAAAAGTGTTCAAAGCCTTATTTTCACAGATAGACTGATATTTTTTTCTTTTTATTTAAATTCAATTTAGTTAACATATAGTGTATTATTAATTTCAGAGGTAGAACTTAGTGGTTCATCAGTTGCATATAACACCCAGTGCTTATTACATCAAGTGCCCTCATTAATGCACATCACCCAATTACTCCAACTCCCCACCTATGTCCCCATCCGTGACCCTGTAGTTAAGATTCTTATGTTTTAATTCTTATTTTGTTTTTCCTTCCCCCACCCTATGTTCATCTGTTTTGTTTCTTAAATTCCACATATGAGTGAAATTATATGTTATTTAGACTGATATTTTTTTATTGTCTCTGGGTGTCCATAAGCTGAAATGAAAGGATGAATCAAGTCTATTCCAGTTTCTGTGAATGAATGTACATGTGTGTATATCACTGTACTATGATTATAGTAACACTCTTTATCTTCCTTTCAAAAGTGTCATTAATTTTGATTGTGAATTTATAATTAAATAAGAATTTCAGTTCTGGAAGAAAAAAATGACTCCTCTTGATTTTGTGGTAAAACGAGTACATCTTGAGAAAGTCTCTCTCTCTGGCCTCAGTTTCCTCATCTCTAATATAAGAAAGCTGGACTAGATTTATTTATGTGAAAAACCAAACAAGGCAGCAAACTAGTATCTTGGGACAGAATCATCAGTTAGACCTTTGATACCCTCAGGAATTCAATTGAATAAAAAAATCTAAATAAAATTAGTTTAAGATCACTTTTCAGCTCTGTGAACCCGTGTAAGCTATGAATCTTGTGGCTCATAGTTAATGTGTGAACGTTGTATGCAAATCCTTCCTTCTACCCAAGTCCTACTTCATTAAGACAGAGTTCCCATCCAATTACATGCTATTCCCCCTCTTCCTCACCATTCCCTACTTGATCCTCTCCAACTCAGTAATAAAGTAAGAACTGGTAGAGAGTCTGGGGAAATGAGAAAGAGTAGAGAGAAAACAGCAGAGGCATCAACTTGAGCATTTCACCATTTCCTGGAAAGATAGAAAATGTTAGAATAAGTATATAATGAAGATAAATAGAAAGGAGAATAAAAGATGGAAATGTGAAGGAAGGAGATGAGTAGTCTGAAGTTAATTATATCAAGCATCCTATAAACTGTTACAGCTAAACAGGGGAAAGACCCAATTGGGTATGGGTGGAGCACTACCCTTTCCATTGCTCAGGAAGCAGAGAAGCAGCTAAGGGAGGAAGTAAGTAGGGGAACACACAGGAGCAGCACAAGAAGGCATCCCCTCTCTGTTACAGCTATTGTGATCCTATCTAGAAGATCAAATATATAACCCCTTTCTCTTTACTTCCTGACTTGAGTATAAACTACTTTTTCACCATAGCTCAAGATGACTGTCACAGTCCAGACTAGAGGGGAAGTGATAAGTCATCCTTTGCCTCCCTTATTAACTTTCCCCTGGGTCTCTGAGGATCCAAACTCAGCTGAAGAAATTCTAGTTATAATGTCACTTTAGTTAGTAAAACTCCCCAGGGGAGGATTAAAGAGTCTGGTCTTGGATGCAAATGTTATCTTCCCTTTTAACTTGCTTGGATGGCCTTGCCCTCCACCCACTACCACAGCTAAGAATTCTATGAAAGAAAAAGACTTCAGAACTCTTAGTGTCCTGGCCCCAGGTTTCCTGTGATATAATTCAGGTACCTACAGATGTAAAGTTTGAGTAAATGGCTTTGTTTCTGCAGCCAGTAGCAAGCCAGAGGGCTCTTGTTTTACTGAGTACCAAATTAATTATAATTATTAGTTGTAGGACCATGTTTAAAAGGTATTAAAATGAACATATTTATACCCATCCCCTTATAGTCCACCTTAATCTAACTCAATATAATTGATGTAACCAACTTACACCAAGGTCTCATCCATTTTGTTCATAATATCAAGGTACCACCCCAAGCTCCAATCAAGACACAGCAGACTGCTATGTCCTTATTCTCCAGAAGACAGATAGAACATCCCATTATTTAAACACTCCAGAGGCTAGCCAAAATCTAAGAGTATTTACTTGACTTCCAAATTCCTAAGAGAGAATTCATTCCAGGTCATTCATTCCAGGTCATTCTCAACATGATAGAAACAAAATTACCTTTAATCCAGTGGAGGCAATGTCTGTTGTGGGGATTTCATGAAATGAAACTCAAACTAGACAATTATTTGCCAGAACATAAGGCACCAAAAAGAAAAAGACTCTTTAGAGTGTGGTTAGAGCCACAAATATAATAAAAGAAAGAGCAACAGAAAGAGAAAGAGAGAATGGGGGAGAGGGAGGCTTGGGGGATGAAATTTATCTTGTCTAAAATCAAGTTTCACATAATGGCAGTTAGATTAGCATATACTGGTAAGATTATCTTTCTCAGCCTAAAAATATTCTAACCACCCCCACCCCACCGAGTCATAAAAATTAGAGACAACTAAGCTGGACAGAGTATACTCCTTCTTGTTTTCCATCTCAGAGCAGCTACAAGATTTCCTGAGAATTCTGTTGCTGGAGCTAGATGTAAAAGCTTATTTATATACACAACAACTTGCAAGTATCCAGTTTCTACTCTTCTTCCCTCCCCCTGCTTTCCCCTCCCCCACTTTGCACCAGAGAAGCCAAATTTAGGCGTGCTTTACAGTTTGAGGACTAATCTGAAAGAGGAAGAAGACTCTGTATACATTGGCTAGCATATATGCCCTGCCCTCTTTCTTCTTGAAAATCGTAGCAACCCATCTTTTCAAAGAAGCTTGCTTAAAGAACAGGCACCCTGTAAATGGAGTGTGCTTTCAAGACCCTTCAGGGTATTCAGATTCACTATGCAGCTCACCAAGACGGTTAGCTCTCCAAGGGACGAATAGATTGGATTTAATGAAGACTTGGAGTGTGCTTCTGAGAATAAATGCAAAAGGACCCCGAACTGTCAATCTTGAAGGCAAAAGGTAACATTTGATATTTCAGTGCTATGACTAAAACAGTATGTAGTAAAATTGTGCTGTTAAGAGATTTTAGCAAATTCCCAGAAGTTTGAGATTATTAATCTGCTTTGCCTGCTTTAAAATTAAGCTACTACTATGAATTCTTTCTGATTTATTTATTGGCTAAATATTTGATAACTAGTCAGTCTGTCAACAAGTATTGCTAAGTGCTTCTGCTAGGAGCTCAATGTGGCAAAATACAGAGGAGACACTACCCAAGCCTCCAGCTCCTTTGCAATTAAGTTAGAAATTGAAGACATAGTTTAAAATCTTCTTTTAAGGACTCAATGAGGTTTCTCTAATCTGTAGTGGCAATTTCTTTCATCTATGGAAAGAAAATAATGACTGATAAAAGTAAAACAAATACTGAAGAAAGACCCGGTATATTTACAAAGTAGTTTCACATTCATTATCCCATTTGAACTTCTCAACATCTGGCATTTTAGACAGGGTGAGTGTTAATATCCCTATTTTGCAAATACAGAAATAGATGCAGAGGCATTAACAAATTTGCTAACAAACAGCATACAGCTAGAAATTGACAAGTTCCAACTAGCCACTGCAAGTAGGAAGTTCTCACAACTATAAATGACCATCACGAAATTGCATGATCTATTTAGTAACATAGACATATCTGACATAGACAAGGTTAACACGGAGCCAACACTTCATACATTTAAATCAAAATCTTTGGTCAGGAGCATAATTCTATTTAGCAGCAAATAACCTGTTTTCAAGGGTAAACAAATAAAATGAAAAAAAACCTTAAATCTGGTGGCTCTGCCTTTCAGTGCTCTGATTCTTTTGAAGGCTACAAAAAGGCCATAACATCATATATTTATCAACTGATTATTGTAAAACAAAATGTAAGTAAACTGGGACTTGGGACTGCAGCACGTTTCAGATATATTAGTGAAATTTGCTTCTAGATAATTTTAAGCTTATAGTATCTATTGCAATCAGTAAAAAATATTTTCTATTTTTGTTTAACTATTAATTGCCCAATTAGAACTAAAAGTGGTCTCTGTTTACATAGCAAATAAATGACCTCACATACCACATTTATATTTTTAATACACCCTTAATAAAAACTGCTCCCCAGGCCCCCATAATATTTAAATGACTGCACTAGCTGATTAGTTTCTGCAAATGTCATAAATCACCCTGGGAGTCAGTGAACACAAACAGAATAGGTTAAAGAAAGTTTTCAGATTGAGTCCATTCCAAATTCAGCATTTTGGTGTCTTCTTTGCCCAGAATCATCAATTTCATTTTTTGCTACTTTTCTCTCTTACCCTTAATCAAAGTTTTGATATATTTAGGAAGTACTAATCTGGGATAAAAGCAAGATTCTTCCATGATGCAGAAAATTATAAATTTGCCTTTGCAGGATCACTGGCTGATAATAAGGGATTAAAGGGAGGACACAGATCCTTAAGAAATATATCTAATCTTATTTGATACCATGAA
Organism: Lontra canadensis; assembly: GCF_010015895.1. Classification (NCBI taxonomy): domain Eukaryota; kingdom Metazoa; phylum Chordata; class Mammalia; order Carnivora; family Mustelidae; genus Lontra; species Lontra canadensis. Next base: position 998,515 of record NW_022631108.1, on the reverse strand, counting down.
AGCTATCATTATCTCTTAAATACCATAGCTCTGCATGGACCTCTACCTTGATCCATTTTTTTATTTCTTATGTTCTCATTAAAATATCTCAAATCTGCTATAATCTGTTAAACAAGTGTCAGTTAAGTTCAATACATTATGTGGTACAAAGGTAAGATGTAGTTCCTGCTCTTGAGGAATTTACAATATTGGAGGGCATACAAGACCCACAGAACATAAAAATATGAGACAGTAAACAAACATTATGTGGTTTTTTGGGAGTTTTTTGGTTTTATTTTAAAGATTATATTTATTTATTTGTCAGAGAGAGAGAGAGACCGTGACCTGAGCCGAAGGCAGATGCTTAACTGACTGAGTCACACAGGTGTTCCACAATGTCATGGTTTTAATGGTAAAGGAGTTTATGGAAGAAAGAGAGCAATGAGCAGGCTGAATGAAGAAGGCTTCATAGAGGAGGTAAAATGTGATAGGCCTAAAAGAATATCTAGGATGTGGGACCATGCTAAGCAAACTTCCTGTGCACATAGTAAGTGATGAATATATGTTGTTTGAATTCAATTCTAGTCACAGAAATTATGTCAGAAATATATAGTATCAAGAATGAATTTGACACCTGCAGTGATTTTGACACCTACAGGGTACACACCAAAGAGCCTAGTCAGATTAGGGATTGAGTTGAAGAGTCATAGAAAATCAATTTGGATAGAAATTTAAGACCAAACTATTAGACACTGAATTCCAGGCACTTTTAAATAGGGAATCTATCAGCAAATTTTGAATAAATGAGAATATGAGAGAAAAATGTTTTTAGTAGATGAACCTGGCAGAGTTTCATAGGCCTGACTACATTTGAAAAAACTGGAACTGGAAAAGCTCATGTAAAGTGTAGAAATTAATGGAGCTATAAGCTAGTTTGGTGGCAGTAGAAATGGAATGGAGAAAAACTCAATGAGACATTTAAGAGGAATAATAGATGGAAGTTGGTGAGTGATTAGATATAGGCAGCGTAGGAAAATCAGAGCTATCCCTGAAATTTTGAACCTGTGGGATCTGGGCAGTGGTTTTACTACTATTCATAGAATTAGGTAACTTGGAGATGGAAGTGGGGATTGTATGACATGGTGATCTGTTTTTGACCTATTGAGTTTAAGGAGATGGCAAAAATTCCAAGAAGTAATGTCTTATGATGGTTGGAAACAATGGCCCTGAATATGAGTGATGAATAAGTGGTAGAGGCCAAAGTTAATGTGAAGAATGTGACAGCCAAGGCCATAAGACTGTCTCATCTTAGAGAAAGCAAATCTAAGATGACCGAAAACTGTAACTTGTGCAGTTCATACAGTTTTGGTCAAGAGAAAGAAGAGATTCCTGAGAAATAAGTGCCATGGAAATATATTTCTTCTCATCAAAATATACCAAGAGTCTTGAGAGAAGGTATCAGGTTATATGTTCTTTTAAACTTCCTCTTCCCAACAATAACTAGCATAGTGCTACATACATACCATGAGCACCCAATAAATATTAAATTATTCTAATATAAATAAGCATAGAGATCTTTTGTTTCAAGTTATCTTTCAAATTGGACTCTGTCATAAACTCAGCAACAAAACAGTGGCATCTTTAAACTACCTTGCCACATGGGTTTCAGTGGGAAGGAAACTGGACCTGGATAACTGGGAGTTCATCCTAGATTTGCCTTTTAATCAGCTGTGTGTTCTCCAGCAAGTTATTGAACATCTGTATTTCTTGGTTTCCTCATGTATCCAATGTAATAATGAGTTTATAGAGATATTTTTCAGAACTACTAAAATGATAAATATGAAATTAACTTGAAAATACAAACTACCATCCAAAAAGATTTTGTTTAAATTCCATTCTAGGAGAGTAAGACACATAACAAAGTTGATTGCATGTGGAGGGAGTGTGACCAGTTACTTTCTGCTCCCAGTACTTCATCTCTAAACAGGGACCTTATTCTAAGTAAGCATCAGCAATCTCATCCTACTTTTAGGATGTCATTAGGAGCCAACTCTCTGGTTATTACAGAGAATTACAGAGAATTCTCTGTAAGAATTCTACTATACCTGTGCAAGCCTTAATGTGAATTCTAATTTGCTGATTTTCACTGAGGAAATGCAACTGCTAAGAAGACTAATGTACTCATAGGAGGTGGTAGTATAACCTCATCTTTACAGAAAAGGCAACAAAGTAGGTCATTTAACCTGATTTGAGTTTTGGTCCATTTGGTCCATTAATTCATGTTACAATACTGATGCCAATTATAATTACTTTTGCTTTCAGCTGATAACTCTTTGTAGGTTGGTAGAAAAGACCACTGTTTAAAGAAGTTGTGCACTACAAAACTTATCTATCGTGCTTCCTCATTCCATCCCATGCCACTCCCTCCCATCATAATTTCTCTTTTCTTTATGCCCCACCAGTTTTTCTTCAGTATTTAGGGGAGAATTAGAAAGAAAAAACTTTAAATGTTTGGGAGAAGTTAGAGAGTTGCCCTGGCAGAAATAGGGGGAAAGAGACAAAACAGAAAAGTAAACATAGACCCTTGAGCACTTAAACAGAGTTGATTTTCTTTTTAGTGAATAAAATGTCATTACCATACTTACAGGATTTGTAGAATCAATACATCCCGGACATTTGAACATCTACTTAAATGTAGCTAATGGAAAAGGAAAAGGAGCTGAGATCTAGATTTAGAATCCCCTGGAACATTCAGGTTTTCTTCTATTTTCTATCAATCCCTCTTTAAAAAAAAAAAAAGGAAAGAAAAATCCAGTTTGGAATCACATTTTGAGATATCTAACATGTAAGACTTACTGATATTTCTCATCTATTTCAGATTAACAGTCTTTGTTTTTATATAGAGTTGTCCTTGTGTTGTCATGGATTTTAACATAAGTGGAATTAAGCTAACAATAACAACACTCAGACATCTCTGACACATCTTATGTATTTATTGCAAAGTTCCTAGGAAGTTCAGGCCTCAGAAAATGTAAAAAGTTTCTTTCGTTCCAAATTGGTTACCTATTTTGTTTAATCTGAATTTGAATTCTGACAAAGGCCTTCAGTAAAAAACAGTCTCCTACAGAACAATTAACCTGCTTCTAAAACCGAGGCATCTAAATTCCAAGAAGTTAAAGGCAGGCCTCAGAGTCAGCTGCGAGCAATGACCTCAGAACTTAGGGGGTTTCCAAGTTGTTGGTAATTAGGTAGAGACTTAACAGGTATCCCTGTAAGAAAGTAGGCCCTCCAGTTAGTACTTTACAATAAGTTCAAAAGTATGTAAGCTGTCTGTAACATATTTCTATCACCCAGACTAAGGGTAGAACTATCTTCCCACTGTGCATCCCCACCAACACCCAGGATAAAACATTTGAGTTCCAGTATTATGTAAAGGGACATACTGTGTCATTAGCTCTGAATGCCACAGTCCAGGTTCTTTTGGGGCTGAACACTTTCCTTGGTTTGGAATCCAGCTGTCTGGCAAGAGCGGCCCAATTTGATTGGTGCAATGTTCTCCCCTTAATGATAAATAAACTATCCAAGAAAAAACATCTTAGAGTTGTCAACAATGCAGTATTGACTCTCCTGTAGTTTCTAATACCAGTGAAAATGCTGCTAAGCATTTTCATGGAAATGTCAAGTTAAAAAGCTACTTATTGCGACAATAAGGTTATTGTGATGACAGGTCTTTCTACTCCCCTCCCCCCAATTTTTTTTTTGACATGGGGGAAAGTCTCTGCAATCATTAGTACAAGCCTGATTGTTTATAGATTAAAATCCCAGAGTGGATATGTAGCTTTGCTCCAATTAATGACAAATCACTCGATAAACATTTATTGCACATTTTCTATGGCACAAAACATTGTGATAGGCTAGGTTTGGGGTTCACAGAGCTTAAGGAAAAAAAAAGGCTGGACTTTTTTTCTCCTACCCTAGAGAAGCTCACAATCTACCTAGGGAGACAAGATTCCTACACATTATAAGCTAGAGGATAGTAGAATACTGATTGCAATATTATTGGTACAGGCAGTAATCATAATACAAGTTGAAAGAAGAGACATATGAGTATAGAATAGGGTGGTCAAAGTAGGTGTCAAGAAGTAGAGTATGAGTAGAAAAAGAGTCATAAAAATTTACATTTTATAATGCTTTACAGTTTACAAAGCACTTATATTTGCTGATTCTATTTATTATGTATCCATTCAATAAACACTTGTTGTAACAGAAGATTAACAGAACATTGTCCCAGTTTATTAACTTGATGGGAGAATTCCCTTCACAGTGTGTATGTGTGTGGATAAATATCAATACCACATTGTACACTTTAAATATCTTCTGATTTTATTTGTCAATTATACCTCAGTAAAGCTAGGAGGAAATTGTCTCTCACTTCCTTGAGCTTACCTTTATAGGATAAACAGCACAACACACTTTTTCCATTTGACAGTAATAGGATACATGGAGAATAGCAAAAATGGCACTAGGGAGTTGGCCAAATAAAAGTAGGGCCCCACTGAACTGTATTTTCATGAAAATTAAGCTTTCTGGATCTTGCTGCTGCTCAGCAGAAGTATGTGTCTCAGAAGAGTGTGCCCCAAGTCCCAACCTCCCCCACTTCCTCTTCTGCTTTGGCCCTGCCCTCATCACTCTGTCCTTGTTGGCAGTGTTCCAATACATGCAGACCATCCGGTGCATGCTAGCATTTACTAGAAAGGCAAAGGGAATCTTGGAGGAGGTCTCAAACTTAATTCAATCATAATACTACATCCAAATGCTGATTTGATCTTTCCATCTCTCCTGTTGGCTGAATTCAAAAACATTTATTATCAGTTTCACCCAAACCTTATAGTCAGACACATCCTTGGGCCTCTGGATTCTCATCAGTCTCTGACCTAGACCATTTTTGAACTCTCCTTCAGCCCCAACAAGCTACATTTTTTTTTTATTTAAATTCAATTATCCAATGTATAGTACATCATTAGTTTTTAATAAAATATTTTGCTTTTTTTGTTTTAAGGCCTTTGCCTTCCATCCCTTTCTAAATGTGTGGATTTGCCCCAAATCCTTTACTTTCTTCTCCAGTGATTTGTGGTGTTTATCCATAAGTGCCCTATACTATTTTTGAGTTTTTTAGGTTTCTTTTTAATAGACTTTACCCTGCTAGTGGAGTCCATATTTCACTTCTATTTTATGCCATTATCTAGATTCCTGCACAATAAAGCCTGTACTTCCACACCAAAAACTTGCTTCTTCTTCCACCTCCTCAGGCACACAACTTGGGGAAGTAAGGCAATATCTTGCTCAAAAGCACCAAATACCACACAATTATTCTTCCAAAGTTGCTCAGTTACAAGGGGAAGAGAGCAAAACTGTATGACATAGACTCACTGTCATTAATAGGGTCACTGTCTAAATGGATATGAGAGATATGTAATCAAAAAGACTGATTACAGTGATTATTTACAGTAATAAATAAGGCAATAGAACCACAAGCAAGGGAACATTTGTAAAAAATAACACCTTCAACTTGAATTGTGAAGTATAAGTAGAAATTTACCAAGCTCACCTCTTTGACTATGTAAGGGTGAAAAAGGATACATAGTTTGAGTATCTTCAGATAGACAAGGCATGATGAGACAGAGACTGTGATATAAATTGGTAGGAGAATGCCAGGAGACACTGCAAAATAAGAATCAACAGAACTTTGGGTTCACACATGAGGAATGAGGTCAGGGAAGATCAAATATGACTACCTTCATCATAGTTGCCAAATAACTGCAAGACGTTTAATGTCAATTTAAAAAAAAAAAAAACAGAAAAGTCAGTTGGAACAGTTGATTTGGGAGAGAAGATAGTATATGTGTCTTTAAGCATGTTGAAACTGAGGAAAAAGCATTAAGATCCAAGAAAAGAAATCTTATAGGCAGTTGAAAATGAGACTAAAGTTCAGGTGAGTGGTTTGTGGCTGAGACAGAGATTTGAATCATCCACATGAAAGTGATCTTTTTAAACCATGGGAGTTGGTAGTTTTTCAAGGGAAAGAGAGAAGCAAAGAGCTAAACACCAAAACACCAAACATTTGCATTTCACAGATCTTAGATACACTTAACAACCTCCATTGGCTGTCTGAAAAACCTGTCATTGATGAAGGGAGACCAAAAAGAAGAGTAGCAGTGTAGTAACAGAACTGGACTGAAAGTTGTAATGCCTGGGTTCTAGTTCCAGCCCTGTCATTAGCAATATGATCTTGAGCAAGTCATCGCTATTCCTCTCCCATTCACAGGTTTCATTTTTCACATGTAAAAATCCTTTGGAACAGGATTTCCAGGATCACTTCTGGCTCAAACTGGCACTTCTTGTTACATTCTACTAACATGACTCAATAATATAATTTACTTTTATTTATTTTTTTATAATTTTCTTTTAAAAGAATGGCAACATGCTCTGGCCTTTTTCAAAGGTCTATTTGTAGATATAAAACAAACTCTCTTTAAGTAAAACCTTTGCTTATAGACACATTTCCTGAGTAAGTAAAGCCTAACAAATCCAATATGAGTGAAACACTGTACCCTGGAAACAGAAAGAAGCCCTGGGTGGTTGACAATAGTTGTGTCATATAACCTTTTGTCACTCCCACCACAACAGCAAACATGCAACCTTAAACTAAGCAAAAGCTTTCTAAATTTAGATACTTCCAAACAGGGCATCTTAAGTTATATGTAAAGGTTTAGTAAATTATTTATTATGCCTCTTATCTTTAATAATGGAATATCATATTTAACTTATAATCAAAATGGAAAGAAAGCTATTATACCATGTATTACTATACCAGGACTCAGAGTCTCCAGTCTACATTTAGTTCACATTAAAATGGAAGCAAAGAGGCAAACCAAGCTAAAAATAAAATGTTCTACAGAGATGAAAAAAAAAAAGAATGGCATAGAATCTCACTAGACATTCATTATGTTCCTGCTGTGTATGCAAAGTACCATGCTAACGACTCTAGAAGAAAACTGGGGAGATATAAAAGGAAGGAAAATGGGAAAAAGGAAACAAAGACTTAATCCCTGTTTTCAAGGAACTTGCAATCTAGTTGAATTTACTGGCCTTACTTCCAGCTGATCCATGGTAAATCATAATTCTGTTGCCAGACTCGTGTATCACTTTAGTTGGATGAGTCACTTTAGTTGGATGAGGAAACAAACTATTTAAATTTAGTTCTCATACAAAGTTGTACTTAGTAACTTTTTTGCTTTGGTAAAATGTTCTGAAAAAAATCCCTGTTCCTGTTTCAAAAGTTATACCAAAGGGAAAATAAGAAGAAATATAATAAAAGAAATATACATATAAGGTGACTCAATAAAATAATTTTGAAATGAGTTAGTCTAAGTCAATACATTTATTGAGGAATGAGTGTAATGTTCCTTGTTAAGCTCTAGAGAAATTATTCATATTAATTAGATCTGGTCTTTGTCCTCAAAAAAGTCCATAATTTGGTAGTAGAGATTATGTAAATACACAAATTACTATATGAAAAAGTTAAAAAGGTAGATATACAAAATTAAATTCTGGGGCACCTGGGTGGATCAGTGGGTTAGGCCTCTGCCTTCAGCTCGGGTCGTGATCTCGGAGTCCTGGGATTGAGCCCCACATCGGGCTCTCTGCTCAGCATGGAACCTGCTTCTCCCTCTCTCTCTGCCTGCCTCTCTGCCTACTTGTGATCTCTCTCTCTGTCCAATAATTATATAAAATTTAAAAAAAATTAAATTCTGCAGTTGAACCATTGGCCACTGTGGTCAAATGTTCTCCAAGGTTCTAACATCCTGAGAATATCCTGTACTTCCTCCCTTCTAATTTTTCCTTCCACATCTAACCTTTCTACTAACCCTCTCCTCACTGTGCCCTCTAGAACCTCCTTTTTCATTATAAGCTCCCCTATATCCTAAATCTCTTCAAATAATTCTCCCACCACATCATTGCTTTATGTGAAACCTGATCCTCCCCCATCAAAAGTAAGCTGCTTATTTTTCTACATCCTATCTACTTTGAGACCTAGAGAGTCTGTTGGATGTCTCCTGGCTTCCTGGTGCCACATTAAACCATTACTCTTCTACCATAATACAAAAGCCACTCACCTATGCCACCCTTTAATCTTCCTTATCAATATCACCACCTATTGACCTCTTGGTTATTTTTCTCTAGCTCACTAAATAATGTAGCATTTGGCTTGTGGTCTCCCTCTCTACCTCAAATCCTTCTATCACCTTCATCTTCCATGTAAACAACCAAGCTAGTAAACTGATTTCAAATTACTTGACTTCCTTATCTAAAGCAAACATTCACATTCCACCTTGCCTACTCTTTTCATGGCCACACTTGGAGCCTCATTTATTATCACACAACTGAGATCTTAAACTCCAGTGTACCACACTCTGACCACAGACTCCTAGACTTTCAGTTCTATCACACCCTTATTGCCACTACACCACTTCTTTTTTTTTAAGATTTTATTTATTTATTTGACAGAGAGAGAGAGACACAGCAAAAGAGGGAACACAACCAAGGGGAGTGGGGAGAGGGAGACGCAGGTTTCCTGCTGAGTAGGGAGCCCACCAAATGTGGAGCTCAAACCCAGGAGCCTGGAATCATGACCTGGCCAAAGGCAGATGCTTAATGACTGAGCCACCCAGATGCCCCGCCAGTACACCACTTCTTAAATTTCAGAAAATCTTCTAGTCCCTTGGTCACTCCCTTTTCTCCCAATCTGTTAAAACTTCTTCACAGTTTCACTGTTAACCACTCTTTTAGTAGCATCATCTTTCAACTTCCTTACCTTACTGTCCTTCCATAAATTTGCCCTATTACTCCCAATCTTATATCAATGTAAGCATCTATAATCTTTTTCTCTCCTAAATCCAGGCTGTTGATAAATCCCAGGCTGGAATAAATCACACAGTTGTGCAGACTGGGTCCATTAAAAACTCACACTCTCCAATTTCTCTTGGGCCTTCAGTCTCTTCTTGGTCATATTTCTGTCCCATTTCCCAGAACTACCATTCAAACCTTCACTAACTTTCAGACAACCTGACCCTGAGTGAAGCCCTCTATTTCTCACCAGAAAACATTATTATTTTTTTATTTTACCAAGAAAATTAAACCTCTTGGGATGATCAACCTCTATCTTTTCTGCTCCACTTCCTCTTTCATTTACATGTCAATATTGTCAGTATTTTTTCTCACTCTGAACCTTCTAATAGCTCCCTACTCCCTAGAGGATAAACTTGAATTCTCCAGAATAGTATACAAGATTTTTAATGACCTAGTTCCTGTATTTCTCTCCAACTTGTTTTGTTACTTTTAAACCCCATAGTCCAATAACATACAGATACGTACACCCAAACATGCACACCTGCACACACTTTTATCTTACATTTCATCCCTATCACATGTTTACTTTTCCTTACACATGTCAGTCTATTTCTCATCTCCAACCCTTTGCTTATTCTACTTTCTTCCCCTGCTGAAAAAGGTTTTTCCTACCTGCCATACTCTTCTATATTTTATGAAACCTTTACTAACATGCATGCACCATTTATATTCCCATTCTATGTCCCTTATAAATTTCTATTAGTGCAACTGTAATGGTGCAGTGAATTAAATTGTTAACACATCTGTGTCTCCCTCAAGTGGAGTGTAAACTTTTAATGGACAGGGTTTGTATCTTATTTTCCAAAGGTCTAGCACAGAACTGACATATAGTAAGTGGCTTATATATCCCTTTTAATATGACCAACATATCGCAGTAGTACAGAGGATCAGGAAATTTTAAGGGAGAAATGATGTAAGAGATGGTCTTGAAGATGGCTAAAATTACATCTGATAGCAATGAGGAAAAAGAGCATATCAGATGACAAAATGGCCTGAGCAAAGGAAAGGAGTGTGAGGAAGTAACTCTCACTAAAACCATCTTAATCATATATTCTGTCAAGCAGAATACAAGGAAGATAGTTTCCCAGACAAAAAAAAAAAAAAAGCAACAACAACAACAAAACTAACCCAGCCCTACAAGAAACACTAAAGGCGAGTCTTTGAATGGGAAAGAAAGACCAAAAGCAAAAAATACTCTAAGGAAAAGAGAAAATCTCCAGAAACAACAACAAAACAAATAATAAAATGGCACTAAATTCATATCTATCAGTAATCACTCTGAATGAAAATGCTCCAATCAAAAGAAAAAAGGCATAGAGTGTTAAGATGGAATAAAAAAAAAAATCAAGACCCATCTATATGCTGCCAACAAGAGACTCATTTTAGACCTAGAGACACTTGCAGATTGAAAGAAAGAGGATGGAGAAACATTTATCTTGCAAATGGACATCAAAAGAAAACCAGAGTAGCAATACTTATCTGACAAAATACATTTTATCCAAAGACTGTAAGAAGAGATGTAGAAGGCACTGTAATAAAATAAAGGGGTCTATCCAACAAGATCTTATAATTGTAAATATCTATGCCCTGAAGTTGGGAGAACCCAAATATGTAAAACAATTAATAATAAACATAAAGGAACTCATTGATAATAATACAGTTAGAGTACAGGACTTGAACACTCCACTTACAGCAATACAGAAAATCAGCAAGGAAACAATGGCTTTGAGTGACACACTGGACCAGATGGACTTAACAGATACACTCAGAACATTTCATCCTAAAGTAGCAGAACACATTCTTTTTAAGTGCACATGGGACATTCTTCAGAAGAGACCACATACTGGGTCACAAATCAGGCTTCAACAAATAAAGAAGATGGAGATTTATACAATGCATATTTTCCAACCACAATGCTATGAAACTTGAAGTCAACCACAAGAAAAATTTGGAAAGACCACAGATACATGGAGACTAAGGAACATCCTACTAAAGAATGAATGGGTCAACTAGTAAGTAACAAATGAAAAATATGTGGACAGAATGAAAAGGAAAACACGATAGTACAAAACCTTTGAAATGCAGCAAAAGCAGTCAGAGGGAAATATATAGTACAGACCTACCTCAAGAATAAGAAAAATATCAAATACACAACCTAAGCATACACCTAAAGGAGCTGAGAAAAGAATAAAAAAAGATAAAAAGAATTTTTAAAGGATCCTAAAACCAGCAGAAGGGAAATAACAAAGATTAGAGCAGAAATAAATTATATAGAAACAACAACAAAAGTAGAACACAACAATGAAACCAGGAGCTGTGGTTCTTCTTAAGGATTAATAAAATTGACAAACCTCTAGCCAGGTTTATCAAAAAGAAAAAAGACAAAGGACCCAAATAAATAAAATAATGAATAAGAGAAGAGAGATCACAACCAACACCAAGGAAATACAGACAATTATAAGAGAATATTATCAGCATACTGATAATCACCAAAGAAATTGAATCAGTAATTTAAAAATCTCCCAAAAAACAAAAGTGCAGAGCCAGATGGTTTCTCAAGGGAATTCTACCATACATTTAAAGAAGAGTTAATACTTATTCTTCTCTAATTTTTCCAAAAAAATAGAAATGGAAGAAAAATTTCCAATCTCCTTCTATGAGGTCAGCATTACCTTGATTACAAAACCAAAGACCCCACTAAAATGAGAATTACAGGCCAGTATCCCTGGTGAACATGGATGCAAAAATTCTCAACAAAATACTAGCAAATTGAATCCAACAGTACATTAAAAGAATTATTCAAAAAAAAGAATTATTCACCACAATCAAGTGGGATTTATTCCTGGGCTGCAAGCATGGTTCAATATTCACAAATCAATCAAAGAGATACACCACATTAATAAAAGAAGGGATAAGAAACATGTGATCCTCTCAGTAGACACAGAAAAAGCATTAGACGAAGTACAGCATTTATTCTTTTTTTTAAATTTTATTTATTTATTTGACAGAAATCACAAGTAGGCAGAGAGGCAGGTGGAGGGTGTGGGGAAGCAGGCTCCCCACGGAGCAGGGAGCCCAATGCAGGGCTTGATCCCAGGACCCTGAGATCCTGACCTGAGCTGAAGGCAGAGGCTTTAACCCACTGAGCCACCCAGGTGCCTCCAGCATTTATTCTTTAAACTTTATTCTATAAACTTCCTCAATAAAGTAGAGATAAAGGGAACATATGTTAACATCATAAAGACCACAGATGAAAGACCCACAGCTAATATCATCCTTAATGGGGAAAAACTGAGAATTTTTACACTGTGGTGAGAAACAAGACAATGATGTCCACTCTCACCTTTATTAGTTGACATAGCACTGGAAGGCCTAACCTCAGCAATCAGACAACAAAAAGAAAAAAAAAAGTCATCCAAATTGGCAAGGAAGAAGTCAAACACTTACTATTTTCAGACAACATGATTCTCAATGTAGAAAACCTGAAAGACTCCACCAAAAAAATATTAGAACTGATACACAAATTCAGGAAAGTCATAGGATACAAAATCAACATATGGAAAACCATTGCATTTCTACATAGCAATAATGAAGCAGCAGAAAGAGAAATCAAAGAATTGATCCCATTTACAATTGCAACAAAAACCAAGAGATATCTAGGATTAAATCTAACAAAAGAGGTAAAAGACCTGTACTGAAAGCTTTAGAACACTATGAAAAAATTTCCATTTTTTTGTGTGTTTATCTTCAATTTCTTTCATAACAAAGAAATGGAAAAACATTCCATTCTCATGGATTGGAACAACAAATATTGTACAAATGTCTATACGATTCAAAGCAATCTACACATTTAATGCAATCTCTATCACAATACCACCATCACTTTTCTCAGAGCTAGAACAATCCTAAAATTTGTATGGCACCACAAAACACTCTGAATAGCCAAAGCAATCTTGAAAAAGAAAAGTAAAGCTGGAGGTATGATAATTCTGGACTTCACATTATATTACAAAGCTGCTGTCATCAAGACAGTATGGTATTGGCACAAAAACAGACAAATAGATCAATGGAACAGAATAAAGAACCCAGAAATGGACCTTCAAGTCTATGGTAAAGTAATCTTTGACAAAGTAGAAAAAATGTCCAATGGTGGGGAAAAAAAAAACTGTCTCTTCAACAAATGGTGTTGGGGAAAATGGGCAACAACATGCAAAAGAATGAAACTAGACCACTTTCTTACACCATACACAGAAACACAAAATCAAAACACCATCAAAATCCTAGAGAACACAGGCAGTAACCTCTTTGTCATCAGCTGTAGCAACTTTTTCCTAGATCTGTCTCCTGAAGTAAGGGAAACGCAAAAATAAACTATTCAGACTTCATCAAGATAAAATGCTTCTGCACAGTGAAGGAAACCATCAACAAAAAAGGTAACCTTTGGAACGGGAGGAGATATTTGCAAACGACGTATCTGATAAAAGGTTAGTATCCAAAATCTATAAGGTTTTTATCAAACACCCAAAAACAAATAATCCAGTTAAGAAATGGGCAGAAGACATGAATAGACATTTTTCTGAAGAAGACATAATGGCCATCAGACACATGAAAAGATGCTCATCACTCATCATCAGGGAAGTACAAATCAAAACTACAATGAGATATCACCTAACACCTGTCAGAATGGCTAAAATCAAGAACACAAGAAACAACAGATGTTAGCGAGGATGCAGAGGGAGGTGAACCCTCCTACACTCTTTTTGGGAATGCAAGTGGTTCAGCCAGTGTGAAGAATTGTGTGGAGTTTCTTCATAAAGTTAAAACAAGAATACCCTATGATCCAGCAATTGCACTACTTGGCATGTACCCAAAGGATACAAAATACTGATTCAAAAGGACCCCACTGTTTATAGCAGCATTATCAACAATAGCCAAATTATGGAAAGAGCCCAAGGGTCCAACAACTGGTGAATGGATAAAAAAGTCTTGGCATATATATATGGAATATATTACTCAGCCATAAAAAAGAATAAAATTTTTCTATTTGAAACATCATGGATGGAGCTAGAGAGTGTATTACGCTAAGTGAAACATGTAATAAGCTAAATGAAATATGCTAAGCAAAATAAGACAAATGCCATATGATTTCACTCATATGTGGAATTTAAGAAATGAAACAGATGAACATAGAAAAAAATAAGAGAGAGACAAACCATAAAATAGACTCTTAACTATAGAGAACAAATTGAGGGTTGCTGGAGGGGAGGTGGGCACAGTGATATGGGTTAAATGGGTGGTGGGTATTAAGGAGGATACTTGTGATGAGAATGGGATGTTATATGTAAGTGATGAATCACTAAATTCTACTTTACTTCTGAAATTAATATTATACTATATATTAACTAACCTGAATTAAAAAAAAAAAACTTGAAGGAAGGAAGCAAGGAAGAGAAAAAAAGAAAGAAAGAGATAGAGAGAGAGAGAGGGAGGGAAGGAAGGAAAGAAGGAAGTAAAGAAAGAAAGAAAAGAAAAGAAAAGAAAAGAAAAAAGAAAAGAAAAGAAAAGAAAAGATGGATGAAGGAAGGAAGGAAGGAAGAAAAGGAAGGAACTACACAGGCTTATTAGACATTCACCTTATTACATCTTCTAACACATTTAATTTTTCAAAGTAATTTAGAATTCTAACCCTTACCTGTACATTGGTAACATCTGCATAAAATAATAATTCTGTTTCCTTGCCTATTATCGAGGATATCAGTAACAGTGGTAGGTCAAGGCCAAACCTGTAAAATATGGCTTCTAATTGTCTCAGACCAACACAGATCAATTATCATTGTCAAACACATTCCTGCCAATTCAATACTAATCATTAACACCTCTGAGGGCTTACCATGTCCAAACTCTGAACTAAGCTTGTTGAGAAAACAAAGGTGAGAAATCATGGTACCTGCCCTAAAACCTTTGGGTGAGAAGAGCTGAGCCAAGTACATAAACAGAAATTATAGAGGTTTAGAATATATTCTTAACAAATTGAATATAATATTAGGCATAAAGTAGTAAGTTGTAGAGTTATACCACATTTCTCTCCTTTATTATTGAGTGTTACGAAGGATATAATTTAAGTTTTAAATCAGCCTTTCTCTTTACAAAATCAGCTTAATTTCCTCTTAATACTTCTAGTACTTAATATTTTTCTTATTTAATTTTTTAAGTTTTTATTTAAATTCCAGTCAGTTAACATACACTGTAACATTAGTTTCAAGTGTACAATACAGTGATTCAACACCTCCAGACGTCTCCTGGTAACATCACAAGTGCATTCTTTAATCTCCCCCACATATTTAACCCATTCCCCCCACCCAACTCCCCTCTGGTAACCATTAGTTTGTTCTCTATAATTAAGAGTCTGTTTCTTGGTTTGACTCTCACTTTTTTCCCTTTGTTCATTTGTTTTGTTTCTTAAATTCTGCGTATGAGTGAAATAATATGGTATTTGTTTTTCTCTGACTGGCTTATTTCACTTGGCATAATACTCTCTAACTCCATCATCTACTTGCAAGTGGCAAGATTTCATTTTTTTATGACTGAATAATATTTCATTGACTATACATCCATTCATTGATCATGAATTTGGGAGCTGTTCCCATAAATTTTTTTGTTTACATAATTTGGCTATTGTAGATAATGCTGCTATAAACATCAAGCTGCATGTTTCCCTTTGAATTAGTGTTTTTGCATCCTTTGGGCAAATACCTTCTAGTGAGATTACAGGATCATAGGGTATTTCTATTTTTTACTTTTTGAGGGACCTCCTCACTGTTTTTCACAGTGGCTGAAACAGTTTGCATTCCCAATGACAGGGCAAAAGTGTTCCCCATTCTCTACATCTTCACCAACATCTGTTGTTTCTTGAGTTCTTAATTTTAGCCGTTCTGATAGGTGTGAAGTGGTATCTCATTGTAATGTAATTTTGATTTGCATTTCCTTGTTGATAAGTGATTCTGAGCATCTTTTCATGTACCTGTTCACCATGTCTATGACTTCTTTGGAAAAATGTCTATTCATATCTTCTGCCCACTTGTTCATTGGATTATTCATTTTGGAGGTATTGAGTTTTATTATCAGATATGTCATTTGCAAATATTTTCTCCCACACACTGCCTTTTAATTTTGTTGATTATTTCCTTTGCTATATAGAAGATTTTTATTTTGATGTAGTCCCAATAATTTATTTGTGACTTTGTTTTCCTTGTCTGAGAAGACATATCTAGAAAGAAGGTACTATGGCAAATGTGAAAGAAGTTACTGCTCTGCTATCTTCTAAGATTTTTCTGGTTTGAGATCTCACAGGTCTTTCATCCATTTTGAACTTATTTGTGTGTATGGTGTAATAAAGAGGTTCAGTTGCATTCTTTTGCATGTTCCTGTCCATTTTTCTCAACACCATTTGTTGAAGAGACTGTCTTTTCTCCATTGGAAATTCTTTGCTGCTTTAATTGACCATATAATTGTGGGTTTACTTTTGGGTTTTCCATTCTATTCTATTGACCTATTTGTTTATTTTGTGTCAGTATCACTATAGCTTTGTAATACAACTTTAAGTCTGGAATTGTCATGCCTCTGGCTTTGCTTTTCTTTTCCAAGGTTGCTCTAGCTATTTGGGGTTTCCACACAAATTGTGGGTTTGTTCTAGTTTTGTAAAAAATGCTACTGGTATTTTTTTAAATTTATTTATTTATTTTAGAAGGAGAGAGCATGAGCAGTGGTGGGGGGTAAGTAGAAGGAGAGAGAGCGAATCTCAAGCAGACTCTCCACTGAGTGTGGAGCCTAATGCCAGGCTCGATTCCACAACCCTGAAATCATGACCAGAACCTAAATCAAGAGTCAGACGCTGAACCAACTGAGCCTCCCAAGCACCCTAGAAATGCTGTTGGTATTTTGATAGGGATTACATTAAATGTGTAGATTGCTTTGCGTAATATGGACATTTTAACAGTATTTTTTTTCCAATCCATGAGCATGAAATGTCTTCCATTTCTTTGTGTCATCTTCAATTTCTTCCATCAGTGTTTTGCAGTTTTCAGAGTACAGATTTTTTACTCCTTTGGTTAGGCTTATTCTTAGGTGTCTTATAGTTTTGCTGCAATTGTAAGTGAAATTGGTTCCTTAATTTCTCTTTTAGTTGCTTCATTATTGCTGTATAGAAATGAAACAGACTTCTGTATGTTGATTTTGTATCCTGTGACTTTACTTAATTCATTTATGAGATCTAGCAGTTATTTGTTGAGTCAAGTTTTCCACATGGAATATCATGTCTTCTGCAAATAGTGAAAGTTTTACTTCTTCCTTGCCAATTACAATATCTTTTATTTCTTTCTGTGTTCTTATTGTTATAGCTAGGACTTCCATTACTATGTTGAATTAAAAAAGTAAGAAGGGACATATCTTTCTTGTTCCTGACCTTAGCAGAAAAACTCTCAGTTGTTCCCCCATTGAGGATGATAATAGGTGAAGAGTTTTCATACATGACCTTTATTATGCTGAGATATGTTCTTAATGTGATGTATCATGTTGATAGATACACAAATATTAAACCATCCTTACAACATAGGAATAAATCCCACTTGATCATGGTGAATGATTTTTTTAATACATTGTTGGATTTAGTTTGCTAGCATTTTATTGAGGATTTTTGTGTCTGTGTTCATTTTAGTTTGCTTCATTTAGTTCATTTAGTTCTCATCACTTAGTTCTCTTTTTAGTGGTGTCTTTATCTGGTTTTGGTATCAGGGTAATGTTGGCCTCATAGAGTGAATTTGGAAGATTTCCTTTATTCCCCATTTTTTGAGAATAGTTTGAGAAGAATAGATATTCACTCTTCTTTATATATTTGGTGGAATTCACCTGTGAAGCCATCTGCTTCTGGAGTTTTGTTTCTTGGGAGTTCAATTTCTATGCTGATTTTCTGTATCTAAGTTTTTCCATTTTTCCTTTTTCAGTTTTGGTGGTTTTTATGTTTCTAGGAATTTATTCACTTCTTCCAGGTTATGCCATTTGTTGTCATATAGTTTTCATAATGTTCTGATTGTATTTCTTTGGTGTTGGTTGTTACTTATCCTCCCATTCTGATTTTATTTGAGTCCTTTCTCTTTTTTTCTTGATAAGTCTGGGTAAAATTTTATCAATTTTATAAATTGTTTCAAAGAACAAGCTCCTAGTTTCATTGATCTGTTCTATTGTTCCTTTAGTTTCCATATCATGTATTTCTGCTTTAGTCTTTATTATTTCCTTCCTTCTTCTGGTTTTAGGCTTTGTGTGTTTTTCTTTTGCTAGCTGCTTTAGGTGTAAGGTTAGGTTATTTATGTGAGATTTTTCTTGTTTCTAGGTAGGTCTGTATTGCTACAAACTTCCTGCTTAGAACTGCTTTTGCTGCATCCAAAAAGTTTTGGATCATTGTGCTTTCATTTACATTTGTTTCTGTGTACTTTTAATTTCTTCTTTGATTTCCTGGTTGATCCATTCTTTGTAGCATGTTGTTCAACCTACATGTATTTGTGGTCTTTCCAAACTTTCCCTTGTGGTTGACTTCTAGTTTCATAGCATTCTTGTCAGAAGAAATGTATGGTATACGCTTGATATTTTTGAATTTGTTGAGACTTGTGTTTTGGGCTAATACATGATGTATTATGGGGAATGTTCTGTGTGTACTTGAACAGAATGTGTATTCTGCACTTTTAGGATGGAATGTTTTGAATATAGTTATTAAGTCCATCAGGTCCAATGTGTCATTTAAAACCATTGTTTTCTTGTTGATTTTATGCTTAGATGACCTGCCCATTGATGTAAGTAAGATGTTAAGAGTCCATACTATTATTATGTTATTACCAATGAGTTCCTTTATGTTTGTTATTAATTATTTTATATGTTCCAGTGTTCCCATACTGGGTACATAATTATTTACAAATGTTTTATCTTCTGTTTGGATTGTCCCCTTGATTATTACATAGTGCCTGTCATTTTTTGTCTTGTTAAAGTCTTTGTTTTGAAGTCTATTTTGTTCAATATAAGTATTGCTATTCCTGCTTTCTTTCCACATCCATTTCTCCATTCCCTCACTTTTAATCTGAAAGTGTCTTTAAGTCTAAAATGAGTCTTTTGTAAGACACATCTCTAAAGGCAAGGGAAGCAAAAGCAAAAATGTACTTTTGGGACTTCATCAAGATAAAAAGCTTCTGCACAGCAAAAGAAACAGTCAACAAAACAAAAAGGCTACCTAAAGAATGGGATAAGATATTTGCAAATGACACTGTAGACAAAGGGTTGATGTCCAAGATCTACAAAGAACTTCTCAAACTCAACACCCAAAAACCAAATAATCAAGTCAAAAAAATGGGCAGAAGACATGAACAGACACTTCTCCAAAGAAGACATACAAAAGGCTAACAGTCACATGAAAAAAATGTTCATCATTATTAGTCATCAAGGAAATTCGAATCAAAACTGCATTGAGATTACAACCTTACACCAGTTAGAATGGCAAAAATCGACAAGGCAAGAAACAACGTTGGCGAGATTGTGGAGAAAGGGGAACCCTCTTACACTGTTGGTGAAAATGCAAATTGGTATAGCCACTTTGGAAAATAGTGCGGAGTTTCCTCAGAAAATTAGAAATAGAGCTACGCTGTATCCCAACAATTGCACGATTGTGTACTTACCTCCAAAGATACAGATGTAGTGGAAAGAAGGGCCATATGCACCCCAATGTTTATAGCAGCAATGTCCACAATAGCCAAACTGTGGAAAGAGTCAAGATGCCCTTCAACAGACGAATGGATAGAGAAGATGTGGTCCATATACACAATGGAATATTACTCAGCCATCAGAAAGGATGAATACCCAACTTTTGCAGCAACATGGATGGGACTGGAGGAGATTATGCTGAGTGAAATAAGTCAAACTGAGAAAGTCAATTATCATATGGTTTCACTTATTTGTGGAACATAAGGAATAGCACATAGGACATTAGGAGAAGGAAGGGGGAAATGAAGGAGGAGAAATCAGAGGGGGAGACAAACCATGAGAGACTATGGACTCTGAGAAACTAACTGAGGGTTTTAGAGGGGAGGAGGTTGGGAGAATGGGTGAGCCTGGTGATGGGTATTAAGGAGGGCACATATTGCTCCAGCACTGGGTGTTTCATGCAAACAATGAATCATGGAACACTACATCAAAACCTAATGATGTACTGTATGGTGACTAACATAACATACTTAATTAATTAACTAATTAATTAATTAAAATGAGTCTTTTGTTGGCAGCATAGACTTAGGTCTTGTTTTTTTGTCCATTCTGACACCCTATGTCTTTTGACTGGTGTGTTAATCCATTTACATCAAAGTAATTGTTGATAGATAGGTATTTGTTGCCATTTTATTACTTTTTGTGTTTTTTTTTCTAGAGATTTTCTCTGTTCATTTCTTGTCTTCCTTTCATATTTCCT
The DNA here is from genome assembly GCF_010015895.1 of Lontra canadensis. Classification (NCBI taxonomy): domain Eukaryota; kingdom Metazoa; phylum Chordata; class Mammalia; order Carnivora; family Mustelidae; genus Lontra; species Lontra canadensis. The sequence continues at coordinate 978,066 of NW_022631108.1, read as the reverse complement.
GGTTTTATTTAGTGATATATTTGGATTTCTTTCTCTTTATTCTTTGCATATCTATTAGTGTTTTTTTTATATATGGTTACCATTATACATGTATATAACCTCTTCTGTACATAGCAGTCCATATTAAGTTGATGATCATTCACATTTGAACCCATTTCTTTTTCCTTTACTTGTCACATTTTTGGTGTATGTTATTATATTCTATATCCTTTTTGTGTGTGAGTCCCATGACTAATTTTTACAGAAACACTTATTTTTACTGCTCTTGTGTTTCCTGCCTTTATGTTGTCACTTTTGGTCTCTTCTTTCCACTAAAGAGCCCCCTTTAATATTTCTTGCTGAGCTGGTTTAGTGGTCACAAACTTCTTTAGGTTTTGTTTGTCTGGGAAACTCTATCTCTCCTTCGATTCTGAATGATAGTCTTACTGGGTAGAAGATGGCTGGCTTCAGATTTTTCCCATTCAGCACTTTGAATATATCATGCCACTGCCTTCTGGCTTGCCAAGTTTCTGTTAATAGATCTCCAGCTAGCTTTATGGGTCTTTCCTTATAAGTTAAGGAATACGTCTGTCCTGCTACTTCTAAGATTTTTTTCTTTATCACTTTTCAAATTAATTTCAATATACCTTGGTGTTACCTTTGTTGATTCTGATGGGAGTTCTGTGTCTCTTGATCTGGATGTCTCTTTCCTTCCTCAGATTAGAAAAGTTTTTCAGTTGTTATTTCTTCAAATAAATATTCTGCCCCCTTTTCTCTTACTTCTTATGGGACTCCTCTAATACAAATGTTATTACATTTGATGGAGTAATTGAGTCCCCTAAGCTTATTTTTATTTTGCATAATTCTTCTTTCTCCTTTTTGTTCAGTTCCATTGCTTTCCATTACTTTGTCTGGGTCATTAATTTGTTTCTCTGCCTATTCTAGCCTGCTGTTCATTCCATGAAACTTGTTTTTAATCTCATTTGTTACATTCTTCATATCTTTGATTCTTTTTGGACTCTTTCATCTCTATGGTAAAGGTCTCCCTTATGTCTTTTTTTCTCAAGCCCAGTGAGTAACCTTATGATCATTGTTTAAGTTCTCCATCAGACATTTTACTTATATTTGTTTCACTTAGGTCTCTGGCAGTGGCCTTATCTTGTTCTGTCTTTTGGGATAAATTCCTCTGTCTGCACATTTTGTCTCAGTCTCTGCTTTCTTCTTTATGTTAGAAAAAACGGTTTTATCTCTTGTTCCTGAAAGTAATGGCCTTATGAAGAAAAGATCATGTAGTGCCCAGGGCCTGGTGCTTCAGGAAGTACCTCCAGTGTGTGTTGTGTGTTCTCTGCTGTCCTGTTCTGGTTTCTCTAACCTCTAAGCCTGTCATCAAGAGGTTTTCCTTGACTGCTGTGGGCAGTTTTTGGTCCCTGGCCTTTGTGGAAAATTTTAGCTAAGTGTGTTCTTGTCTATTTATGCAATGAGACTTGTCACCACCTCTACTGGAACTGAAGCCTTGCAAAATTCTCTGGTCTGTAAAATGGTGTGAGGAGGGATTTGTGCTAGTCTTCTGGTGGAGGTACCTGCCACACTGGGACTGGGGAAAGAGTGACCAAGAAGGGCAGTTCCACAAGAGCACAGGGGAATGGGTCTTAGTGTAAGCAATTTAGGCAGCCATTGTCAGTGCTGTGCTATTTGCTGTAGGTGGCTCTGTGTTTATGCTGAGGGGTGGGGGAGGGAAATGTTGCCAGCCAGCAACTTTTTCCCTGAGAGGTGTCTCCATGAATGCTGCATCTCAATGAGGTGCTCTGAGAAGAAAAAATAATCTCTCCACTGCGTGCCCCAAGTGCTCTTTGCGCTCTTTAGATTGCTGTTTCCACCCTGTCTGCCAGTTGTTTGCCTGTCTTCTCTGCAAGAGCAGTGCAGTGCTTTCAGGGCTCTATCCCAGCCAAACATGCTGACCATTTAAATTCTAGGCTTTAAGCCCTACTGGTTGTAAGAACTCATGAAATTCAGCCCCTCTTGTTTTCCACACCAATGGCTTTGGGGGAAATTTTTCCTTGCACATTTCCTTGTGTGTTCATCTCTTTCTTGCCCTTCTCCAAGGACCATGGCCCTTTCCTCCACAACACCCACAGTCTATTTCTTCCTTAAACCACCTCTCAGCACTTCCTACCTTCTTCAGTATGATGTTTCCTCTCCCCCCTTCTGGCTTTTTTCTGTCTATCTTCAAGTCAATTTCTGGAGTATTTAGGATGATTTGAGAACTATCTAGCTGTGTTTGTGGGACGAGGCAAACCTAGGGCCCTCCTACTGAGCTGCTACCTTTCTGGTCCTCATTTAGTATTTACTACAAATTGATCTTGTATTTTTACCAATCTTTATAGATATAGAAATATAGAAGTTAAACTTAGAGATTCAGTTTCCAACCTTATCCTTAAAAAATTTCTGTTCAACCTCAGTAAGTTTAGCTGAATATTTAATAGTTTGAGGTAATTTAGACAGGACTCAATAGACATTTCATTTTATTCTATTCATGACAAACAATAAGCCATTAATCAAATAATTAAAACAGAAGAGTTTTGCTCAATTAAATTAAATTTAGTTAAGTTTTCATCTGCCATTGCATAGTCATAGACCATTTCCATTTCACTCTATTAACTAAGAGTAGATACCTAGGGATGTACTAGCCAAAGTCTCAGAAATGTATACATTCCTGAGAAAAATGTAACTGCATTACTGTTCTGTAACATTTATGGAAGTAAGGCATAGTCTGTTCCTCCATACTAAAGGCTACCCAATATTGAACAACTGGATGATCTATTTCCCCATTGAGTTTCTTTAATGGCATTTTGTGCCTTTTTAAAAGAGCTTCTTTCCATATTGAAAAATCGTGCCTTTATCTGGAAGCTTTCAGTTTCATTCCTAGCTTTTCCTCTAAGTTAACCAGGAGACTTCACCTGGACTCTAGGCAAAGATTTCTGATCATCTTTTTCTGTTAGAGCATTTATATGCCGACTACAACTGTTTCACTCCCACCTTAGCAGGAAAAAAAGTGTCTGAGAAGAAATGAACACCCACTTGAAGAACTTTAACCAATTATCCTTGCATTTCTATGTATAAACCCACACTTCTATTGCTGCTACTCTTTGTAGATTTTTCTAGCTTGCCTTTGGACAACACTTTCCTCCCTAGAAAATCCCTCCTAGACATTTCTTCTTTGGAAGGTGGAATTTAAAGATGGCTCCAGGATTCTTTCTCCCTTGTGAACAACTCTATAAAATCAACTCCCCTTGAATGTGGATGGGACTACAAATATGAGGGAATTTCATTCATGTGTTGGAGTACCAATCAGTTGGCTTTCAGTTAACCAAACAAGAAGTTGTCCTGGGTGGCACTATTTAATCAGGTGAGCACTTCAAAAGAAGACCAGCCCCCAGCTCCCACAAAAGACCTTAAGTTAATAGAATGAATTCAGAAAGAATTGAACAGAGAGATCACTCTCCTGATATCCTGGAAGAAAGCAAATCAAATAACCATGTTGTGAGAGAAGGGGGTTATGTGTCATGGGCCTGACGGTGACCTCTAGGAGCTGAGAGTGGTTCCGGGTCAATAGTCAGCAAGAAAACAGGGCTTAATCACACAAAAACAAGGAATGAATTCTGCCAACAACCAGTGATCTTGGAAAAGGATCCTTAGCCTCCAGTGAGGTCAGATTTCTGGCTGACAACTTGATTGCTGCTGTGTAAGACCCTAAGCAGAAGACCCAGATAACTCATACCTGAACTCCTAAACCATGGTAACTAAGAGAAAATAAGTTGGTGTTGTTTTAAGTTTATGATAATTTGTTATACATCAATAGAAAACTAATATATCTTCATTCATACTTTTTCTCTTTTTATTGATAATGGTTATCTAAATGGAGACCAAAAAGTCCGATTAAAAGTTTTAACCCTCGTATATTTTTTCTAAACTCAGTATTCTATTGTAAATGTATTCTCTAAGGTCACCACTGGCCTCCTAATTACCAAATCCAATCACCATTTTATGAATTTCATTCTCTTTCATCTTTTGGAAACATTTAAAATCAATGACCACATTCTTCCTAAGATTGTTTTTAAACCTAAATATTTTCTAATTGGACATTTCTTCAAATTCCAAACTTTATTTTTTTTTTAGATTTTATTTATTTATTTGACAGAGACAGAAGGAGCACAAGCAGGGGGAGTGGCAGGAGGGGGACAGAAAAGCAGGTTCCCCACTGAGCAAGGAGCCCAATGTGGGGCTCAATTCCAGGACCCTGGGATCATGACTTGAGCTGAAGCTAGATGTTTAACCAACTAAGCCACCCAGGCACCCCTCAAATTCTAAACTTTAAAATAAAGTGAGTTTATGACCTCTTTGTGGAGTTTGGGGTATTTTAAACAACTGCAGTCCTCTTGTTTATCCATGATATAAACTGAAGAAATTTTCTGCTACCCCTCAACACCATAACCTACATCTACCTTTCTCAAAAACATACATTTTTTAAAACCAACTTATCTTAAAATCAATCATGTTCCTTTCCCTCTAATTTTGAATTATTTCACTTTCTTCCTATATTTTGGAAAACATAGTAGACTCCGTGTAAATTTCCACATTATATTCCTGTTCCTTATAGAATGTATATCTCTCTCCTTATGCAGATTATTTTGGTTTTGGGGGCACTTAATAACCCCAATAAGAGAGTCCTTTTCCCAAGTAAAATGATTTGTAATTTGCTTTAGTCCAACAAAATACAATCATAGTGTAAAGTCCCCAAATTTAGATTAATATAACTATTAAAAATTTTCTCACAGTTTTTTGGGAGCCAAATTTCAGAAGTAAGATCATCCCATAAGACCATTTTAGAGTCCAAAGGCCAGAACACAAACAAACTCCTACCTGTCATTCTGTTGATCAAAGTTGGCCCTGGCATCTCCCCTGATTAGGATTATTAGAGATATCAAGTATACTTGATTATCTCCAAAGATATTACTTAAAAGTAAAAAAAAAAAGGTTTATGATTTGTTTAGATTGGATCAATAACAAGGTCAAAATAGATGTTTCATTGCTCAAAATATGGTTCAAGTAGTGCAGGGCTGGAGGTGGGCCTGGGGGGAAGGAGTTGGGTAAAAACCATGGATACGTGGAAATGATGACAGGATAACATTAAAAACAATTTAAACCTTGGTACTATAAGGCATAATCTCCGGGAGAAAAAAATCACTGATCTGAACAGCAGGGATATTGGCTTAATTTGGTGGCTCCCTATACTACACTCAAGGAACATGCCTGTCAAAACAATCATAATTTTAAACTTGTATGTCAGGATAACCTTGTCCCTGACCCAAGTCTGGCCAAGAGTGACTATTTCAATAGTTAGGCTGTCACTTTCATTCTGCATTGCATCTTAGTTTGAAAAAACTATACATCCAAAAAGACCCCACAGTTTATTTCAGGGCTCTCCTTCTGACAGCCCTAGGCTCTCCTTAGTACTTAATAGTGGATTTTTTTTTTCTTTTACCAACTACTAATACTTCTTTGGCTTCTGTCATTGTTATCTTTCTCTGTAAGACAGAAGGTTGGATAGGAGACTAAGGTTAGATTGTGGAAGAGGTTGCCTGAAACATAAGGCTGGGATTTTATTATAGTCATTGTAGGCTCTTGAGCAGCCAAAAGACAAGTGCAACCAAAGTTAAAGAATGACTGGTGTGAAGAATAATTTTAATTTTTTTTTAAAGAATGACCAGTGTGGCAGTAATGTGTAAGATGATTTTGAGGCAAAAAGGCCTGAAATTAATAGGGTATGAGAAACCTCTCCAGGAATTACAGTTCAGGATGGCTAAAATACAAGGTACATGTAGAAAGCAGGTAATTATGTCATCTATGTATGAGGTAAGGAGAGCCAGAAGTGAAGAAATAGTACCAGTAATGAAAGAGAATGAAGAAAACAAAGAGTAAAATGTAGTATCAGATAGTCATTTAAAAGAAATTAAGGCTTGTTAGATATTTTGCAGGATAGATGTCATGTATTAGCCGAGATATGGATGGATGTATTGTTGGTCCTGCAACCCTAACACCATATGATCAAGCACGAGGGGCATCTCATAGAAAAGATGACAAAAAGGAAAGAACAAAGATGACTTTAGAAGTTTCTCTGTTAGAAGATCTAAAGAATGGTGATAATACTGCCAGAACAAGAGATGTTGTAACCTGTTATTATATACCAAAAGGGGTAAGGCCAGTGAGAAAAATGTCCTAGAAAGTGGGACAACTTTACATCATAAGATTAGCACTTAGTTTAGAAACCACTGTCAAAGCTAGAACTTCTGTGTTGCCTTTAGAGGGCGTGGCCAAATTTGGATCCTGAGAACAGCTAATATAATCAAAGAGGGATAGGGTATATCTCTCAGATGTTCACCTAAAACTCAGGGAACACCTACTAGTCTTAAATCAAGCTTGCAAACATTATTTGCATTATTGAAAATATTATTTAAAAACCAGGCTTTTGTCCATGTTCTTCTTCACTAAAGCCATAGATCTCTCATCTTACTTGCTCCTTTTGTTCCTAAGATTAAACAAGGAAAAAAAATTCCTTTAAACCAAGGAAAATGATACCAAAATTTAAACCAAGGAAAATGATAGATTTCTAGAATGGCAAACTGAAAGGAAATTCAGAGATATATAATATAAACCTATTGAAATGCAGATAAGTGAAGAGATCATAGGGAGGAAGTAATTTACTCAAGATTGCACAATTAATCATCCACGATAGCCTGAGGTATGATCCAGGTCTTGGGCCTATCAGTCCTACAAACTTTCCACCAGGTTCATTGTCTTTCTCCATGCAAGGATTCCCTCTGATTTGGGTAAAACATCACTAAAAGTTTATAGAAAATTGATTAATTCAAACCAACTGATATTTAAAACACACTGAACTGTGCACAGCATGAAATACAGAAAGAATAAGACTTGGTTATTGCTCTTTAAGTCTAGTGGAATTGGGGTGGGAATTATGACTATGACACAAAACAATAAATGAAAATTAGCAAGAATAGTACAAACAAAACACTGCAGGACATCAATGGAGAAACGTACTAAATTGGATTGAGAGGAAGAGGAATGGCTTTTTGTTTGACCAGAAATAAAAGAAGAAATACTATTACTACCTTCACTTAATAGAAGACACCAGCCTAGGTAGGTAGATCCCCAGCTCAACCCAGACCACACTTAGTACAAAATGTATAAGTCATTCTTGTTTATAGGTAGTTCCAGTGCAGCAACAACAAAGAGTAACGTATGTGAATTGGGACCTTGTATTGTCAGATTATTTCTGAATCTCTTACTTCCCTCATTCACTGGAGCTTGCTTGATCAGGTTATAGGTTCATTGGAGGCTAAAGCCTGAAGAAAGAATACACACACATACACACACACACTCATGGATTTAAGGTGACCCAAAAAAAAATCTAAATAAAACCTAAACTAAATAATTAAAATCAAAAATTGTATATCCACACTTTCACTTATTGGCCTGATGTCTACCCACCCAATCACCCAGATAAGAATGGTAGAATCCAATTTTAGCAGAAGCTACTGCCAGAGACAAGAGTCCTTGAGGAAACTAGAAAAAAAAGGCAAAGAGTGAAAGTATTGAGTGCCTGCTATATGCAAAGCTCAGAATTTCTAAAAAAAAAAATAATAATAATAATAGAAGATATGTCAGAATCCCAAATTTGAGGAAACACTGTTGCGCAGACAATGTGGCATGTAATCTCTTGTGCATGTACCGTGAACTAAACTATAATTGTACAACTTCCATGGATATAGATAACTAGCACATTAGCCTGGTAAAACTACACTTCTCATAGATGGGTCTTAGAAGCTCACAAACTTTCTTTCTCTTTCCACGCTAGGAAAAAATATAAGCTTTGACTAAACACAAAATTGTGACAGAGTAAAGTTAATTTTCTCCATAGATGAGTGAAATCATATAATCTTGGGCTCAGAATTTTTTCATTCAATATTCAGTCAGTATACCTTTATTGATTACAGATATCTAGGGCAAGCTAAACAAAAAAGAAAATTTATTGACTAAGTAAAAAAATAAAAAGCCAACTCAGTTTGACTAGTTCCTCACCTGCAGCCCATACTTCACCCAGACTGCTAGTAGTAAGTTATCTATAACAATTCCTTATTGGGAGAAGAAGGGAAATTCAGAAAGGGAAAATAAATTGGAAAGGATCTAAAAAATGGTTTTTTGAATACAGAGTGGATTCAAACAGCAATATTAGAGCTGTAGGTTCGTATTCCTACTTTTAAAACTTGTCTCCATTTTATATTATTAATTTCCTTTATTTTCCATTTGATTTCTTTTTTTTTTTTCAACAGAGTTCTTTTAGAAAAGTCTGGTGTGTTGATACTTGCTAAGGATAAACTGGAAGATATTTATTTTTTGGTACTTAGGCCACAGATAAATGAAAAGTGGCCAGCCTATGTGGTGCCCGCATTCAGGGATGAAAATTGCCATAGGGAAACATAAATGGGGGGGAGGGTTGTTCAGGTTGCTACCATTTCACAAAAGCCCTTATTTGTTTATTTCTTGGAGATTTGTTACACTTCGTTAGATTTTCTGATATAGTTTAATTAAAGAGAAGCATATACTCATGAAAATTTAACAATACAAACTGTAAAACAGTTGATTTCTGAAGGCATATAAATATGCCAAATTAATGATATAAACAATAACTGATACTGTGAGATTTTAGGGACAAGGGCCCAAGGTCTTCTAATCTATAATTCCTTCAAGAAAAACTGTCCATAAGCCATTCCAGATAGATATATTTGATATTTTTAATGTTCTAATGCTTTTTCCTAAAAAACCAGATCCTTGTATATGAACTTCCAAATTATTTCCCCCTTGAACTTAATAACAAACATTTTAGAAGAGAAAATAGGGGAAATATCATGGTTTCATAGAGAGGAGAGTATTTTTATAATCCTGGGTTCATCTTTAGATACAGAAGCTTCCTGCACAGAGCAACAAAAATTTGTGATCAGCCCTGGTCCATACTCAAAGTTCCACCCCCATCCCCTGGGGATGTAAAAATGATAGTAGAAGAAAGAAAGAGGCATGGAAGGAATCAAATAACTAGACCCAAATCTGTCAGTAAAGCTGCGATGTCCCATGACACACCCTGGATCTGTACTTAAGGCCACTAAATTCCCATGACCCTTCTGGACTCCTTCTAAGGTCACTGACTTTCTTTTCAATCTTGTGATTTCATTTTAGGCTTCATCTGAAATTACATCATAAGAATCACTGACCACTAACTAGGAAAATTCGTGAAAGGCACTGCAGTGTCAGAAAGAGGTATGGTTCCACTTTCTAAATCAATCTTGTTTCTTCAACTTGCAAATTATCTTAACAAAGTAAATTCCTTTGTCATCTGCACAAAAAAATTAATTTTGTGTTTATTGTTTGTTTATATTGACCAGTTAATAGCCCATTTTCTTTGTTCTAAGATAGTTCTTACCATACTGTATTTTAAGTTTTCCATACTTCTGAGTTATCACCCCCCACCCAGACTTTGAGCTACTTGAAGGCAGGGATAGGAATTAGGTATCTCTGAATTCATATAGTGTGGGTCTCATTATTTGGGGATCACAGTAAATTCTATAAAAATAAATTAAATGCTGTTTAAGGTAAGCAAAGCCATAATTTGTGAAATGAGTGGCTTAGACTACATGATCTCTATCCTTCTATGAATCATTACTTGTTTGAAAGTTCTACAATTTTCTTTTTATGACCTGATACAAGTCATTGATTTGACTTAGTTATAAATAAACAATTGAACCTAAGATACCAACATTACTAGGAAAGTTTATTTTGGTCTGTAAGGACTGGAAAATGTATTAATGGGACTAATGACCATCTGCTGTCCATTAATTTATCAGTTTTATTTGGCACCTTTCATTCAAAGATCTGGAATGTCAAATTTATAATATTTAACACAAAAACAAATAAATGATTATTCTGTGTCAAGATATGAATGTTTTTTCAATCTTACAGTTAGCATTACGATTTAGTTCCTTCCTTAATACCTTAAGAAGCAACTTTAGGCTCTGAGGCTAGAAAGATTTTAAATGATACTGGAATGCAAAGATAACTCTAAGTGGTTTTGAATGATAAATAATAATTTAAAATGACAAACTTGTTCATCATTCATTTATTCATTCACTCATTCACTCAATTAGCATTTGTTGAACACTTATGATCAAAGTATATATGTCTTAGCCTTGTGTGACATGCCTTCTTATATATCAACCAGATAGTCTATAAGGGAAGATAACATATACATACAAATCATTGATCTGAAAGAGAAATTTAGAGTTCTCTAGAAGGGAAAATGATAGAAATTACTTTGGAAGGAGAATGAGGAAAGTCTTAAAGTCTTTACACCCAAAAAGGGTGTAATTCGAGTTTGTGCATATACCTAGATGGTGGAAAGAGTATTTTAGGCAAAAGAAATGGCATGAAAAAAAGACAGTCAGGTGAGAAAACATGTAGCACATGTCCCTAGCATAGTAAAATAGTTGTTTCATTGAATTATAGGGTGTGCAAAGAAGAAAAGTGAGAGAGAAGCTAGGAAAATTTAGTTGAAACTAGACTATAGAGAGCCTTAAATACCATGCCAAGAAGTTTGGATTTTATCCTGAAAGCCCTCAGGGACCACTGAAGTTTTTAGAACAGAATATGATATAGTTGGAAGAACCCCCAGTATATGGACAATTTAGAGCTTTTAGAAAGATGTTGTGGGGATTGATTGTGATAGGAAAGACAGATGGTAATTAATCTAACACCTTTCAAGTGTAGTTCTCGAAAGGTATAGCAAAAAAATCTCAACCGCGCCATCTAGTGCCTCATCATAACTGCACAATTTGTGGAAAACCTAGCAATAGGGCTAACCGGGAAAGACTTAAGTTTAGGCAGTTTCCCTCTTTTCCACAATTGCACCTGAGTTCAGGGAACCAATGGTGACAGAGGCAGGTAACTGGAAAGCAAACTGAGAAATAATGCAGAAGTTGGGAATTGTCAACTCATTTATCTCTTTGACCTTAGATATCCACCCTCAGAATGATTCATCCTCAATTTTTTGTCATATACCAACAGTTCTTGGTGAAAAATTATGACATTTTTCAATTAAAGGAAAAAATGAAACAATTAGCTAAGTTGTTAGCAGTAGTAAACCTGGAAGTTATATCCCACCTACAACCATTCCTATAGCTGTTCGTTTCATTATTTCTAATTCAGAGACAAGATCAATCCCCTCCATTGTTGGGAGTTCTTGCATGTTCAAGCAGTCTTACCACCTTACAAACCCCAACTTTCTTTTACTAGGGAGAAAGAACTGTGTAAAAGGCCAAGAAATCAGACTTTAATCAAAGATTATCCCCAAAAAGAAAAGGTTATCCACCATATTCTATATTGATGAGTTGCTCCCACTTTCTTAAAGAATTAAAGAATCTGGAGGAACACTAGAAGTTATTTTCACATTGTCTCATCCCTAGGCCTAGAGCTATCTGATCAGAGCTTGTTTAATACCTTAATTGACTGCCTTGATATAGCTTAACTAACCTATACCAAGTAACAACCTCTTGGTATGAAAGAAATGACCATGCATCATTGAATAGTATGGCTTTGAGAGTGAGTCTAGGAAGAGAGCAAGAATAAACAGCTGTAACAATATCCTTACCCAGAAAGTATATTTTAACTAGTTATGTTACATCTTTCCTCAGGGCCTTAACTTATGGTGCAGATTTTTTAAAAATGTTTTTTTTACCTCTTTGGAATTTTCCCTCATTAAAATAATTAAATGAGCATCAACCAGCAGATGTTACCTAGGAAGCCCTTTTCTTGAAGAAACCAAGTATTTTCTTTTTTTTTCTTTAAGATTTTATTTATTTATTTATTTGACAGAGAGAGATCACAAGTAGGCAGACAGGCAGGCAGAGAGAGAGGAGGAAGCAGGCTCCCTGCTGAGCAGAAAGCACAATGTGGGGCTCAATCCCAGGACCCTGGCATCATGACCTGAGCTGAAGGCAGAGGCTTTAACCCACAGAGCCACCCAGGTTCCTCTGGGAACTGAGTATTTTCACCTAGATTCTATTCTCCAAGAAAATCCAATGCTCTTCCAGTAGATAGATGATGATAGATAGATAGCTGTAGATAGATAAAGGATGGATATATGGATATTTATATTTATGAAAAATGACTATCATTAAAGATTTTATCTAATAGAAAATTAAAAAGGAAGATTTACAGAATAGCACAAGAGTAATATGAATTAAAAGAAAAGCAGAGTTATCCTGGCTAGGTTTTGAAGATTAGAAGGAAGTCCATTAAACAAACTTGGGTGGGAAAGGAGGGAAAAAGAGTTTTCTTGATGCCTATAGGACCCAAACCCTTCTCCTGGAAGCAAGGTGCTGCTGAATCCCTCTTTATTGCCCCACCATCTCTGCTTCCTTCCATGGTCAAAAAGTATATATAATGACAATATAAAATGAAATCTTAATAAGCCCTGTAATTTATTATCTAATAAAAATTGACAAGGAGATATATATATATATATGTATATATATATATACATATATATATATAGTATATATATATATTTTAGGTACCAAGGAGACAGTCCTAGAGAAACATGGATGGAGTCGGGAATCTGACATTATCTTCTGCCAATAACAACACGTGCAATGACACTATTGATGACTTCCGCAATCAAGTGTATTCCACCTTGTACTCTATGATCTCTGTTGTGGGTTTCTTTGGAAATAGCTTTGTGCTCTATGTCCTCATAAAAACATATCACAAGAAGTCAGCTTTCCAAGTATACATGATTAATTTAGCAGTAGCAGATCTACTGTGTGTGTGTACACTGCCTCTCCGTGTAGTCTATTATGTTCACAAAGGCATTTGGCTTTTTGGTGACTTTTTGTGCCGTCTCAGCACCTATGCCTTGTATGTCAACCTCTATTGTAGTATCTTCTTTATGACAGCCATGAGCTTTTTCCGGTGTATTGCAATTGTTTTTCCAGTCCAGAACATTAATTTGATTACACAGAAGAAAGCCAGGTTTGTATGTGTTGGCATTTGGATTTTTGTGATTTTGACCAGTTCTCCATTTCTTATGTCCAAAACTTACAAAGATGACAAAAACAATACCAAGTGCTTTGAGCCTCCACAGGACAATCAAGCTAAAAATTATGTTTTGGTCTTGCATTATGTGTCATTGTTTGTTGGATTTATCATTCCTTTTGTTATTATAATTGTCTGTTACACAATGATCATTTTAACCTTACTTAAAAATTCACTGAAGAAAAATCTATCAAGCCGCAAAAAAGCTGTAGGAATGATCATAGTTGTGACAGCTGCCTTTTTTATTAGCTTCATGCCATATCATATTCAACGCACCATCCACCTTCATTTTTTACACAATGAAACTAAACCTTGTGATTCTGTTCTTAGAATGCAGAAGTCAGTGGTCATAACTTTGTCTCTGGCTGCATCAAATTGTTGCTTTGACCCTCTCTTATATTTCTTTTCAGGGGGGAGCTTTAGGAGAAGACTGTCTACATTTAGAAAGCATTCCTTGTCCAGTGTGACTTATGTAACCAAGAAAAAGGGCTCTTTGCCAGAAAAAGGAGAAGAAACATGTAGAGAATAATTTAAACCCATTTCCAATTAAAATCATTGAAAAGAGTTTCCCAAATATTACCTCAAATTATCTACAAAATATGAGTATTTCCATTAATAATTTATAAGTACTTAACTGCATATATGCCTATAAATATATCTCATTTATGAATCCACATTGTTAGAGGTCCTAAGGATATTTTAAGTTTTAAAAATTCAGTCCACAACTATTAACTAAATTATAAGTAGTTTTTTGATCATTCACTGAAAGGTGAAGAACATTTTTGTCTTGGCATTGTAAAAAATGGATCTGAGACCAAAGTTTTCTCCCTCAAATAAAAGCTTCACAAAGGATAAGAACTAGTCCTTTAAGATACAAAATTAGCAATTAGTCCCCAATCACTCTAACATATTCCTTTGCACGCGTGCCGTTAGATGAGAACTGAAATGATCCAGGAGTTACATAAAATGTCCTGTCACCCTCTTTCTTTGTAGTGTTGAATGACTAGGCAAAGTAGGGCCATTTCTTCCAAAACAGAATATGCAAGTGCTAGAACACCCTAATATGCAGCCAAATGGCCCTAAAGACTCCATGCAATGTGCAACCTGGAAACTGAGGAATATGAATTTGGTCAAAAGCTAGTTTGTGTCCAATTTCCTTCTGCTCCTGACCCAGGCCCTCAAAAGAGAATGATGGAGTTTTTGTAGCTTATTGAAGTTCTTACAGGGAATTCTCTCCCTACAATTCTTCCTTAAGAACCAAACAACTGATAGTCCCATATAGGAACAGAAGCAATTTAAAATTTATCTAAAGAAGAGGGAAAGGGTTTTACTTTTCTACAGGCTTATTGGGATCAAAACTACCTACAGTGGGTTTTTTAATAAAATTTGAATGTTGATACTATAAGTTGTTTTGGAAGTACTTATATTTATGTAACTATATCAGAGATTTTGCTCTATGACATGCACTTATGCATGGAAGTTAATTACAAGTTTTATTATTATTTCGTACTTTTTCTTCTCTATTGGCAAGTAGATAGAAATATCAAGGAGATGTTTACATCGGGTTTTATATTACAGTGGAAGCTTTGTTCTTTAAACATACTAACTTGATTAAGGCTGAAATATAATATTCATGGGCAAGTTTTTGCTGAAGTGTGGTCTGTTCCTTCATTCTGTGTTTCAAAAGGCACATTACCTCAGAGAAAATAAATGATAATGGTGAAAAAAAAAAGCTATGAAAGGATTCTATCTGAATCTCCCATGTGTATGTTATTTCTATTTCACTTCTAATGTTGCAACCCCTTAGGAAAACACTCAAAACAAAAAGAAAGAGGACCTCTAAGGCATAGTATATCTAACTGGTATCCATTTATTTTTAAAATACCTGAGATTTGGCAGTATCTACAATTTTATCCTATACCCTTTTTTTCCCTGTTTGAGGTGAAGATCAAACATAATATCTGCCAAAACATTCAGTCTTCATTACTCGTGTTCTTACCTTTCCGCTATTCAGTAAGTATAGTGTGATGGAAGAGCACTAAATTGGAAGCAGAAGACCTGGTTGCTAATCTGGTCTCTAGTACTTACTAGTGGTGTAACTTTAAGCAAGTGAGATGAATTCTGATTTTCAACTTCCTCATTTGTAAAATGGTAATAAAAACACTTGTCTTGCCTTTTTTTTACAGGGCATTTTTGAAACTCAAATGTGATCATAACATACATATGTATATTAACATTCATATGTTAAAGTTTTACCTTTAATTCTAAAGTACTTATAAATGGTTTTGTTACTTAAATATACCAATTCATATTTACAACATCGATTCTAAATTTTGAAAGATTTAGAACAAAATATGGGCATAATTAAATTCTAATGCAAATTAAAAAAACTTGTGTCTTACTTATTCCCACTTCTCGGTGTTTTCTTATGTTCTCACTTTTGCTAGCAGTCCCACTTTCTCCCACAGAGAAGCATACCTACAAGCTAACCACAAATTTGTTTTTGTTCTTTACATCATTTATGTTTATATCTTGTATGAAACTGTTTAATAATTATTTTCTAGTTTTTTCTTATGTATAAGTATTTTCTCCCAAAGTGGACTTATCACTTTATGGAATTATCAGTTCCTTGAGATTGAAAACTATGCCTTTAAATCATGGTACTTAATTAATGACCTTTTATTCTGTTTTAAGTGTTTTATCTATATTACCTCATTTAATGTTTATAATTGCCCTGTAATATATATACTATTCTTACTCCTATTTTTCTGATTTAAAAACTGAGACACAAAGAAATTAAGTAACTTGCCCTTTGTCAGACAGCTAGTAAGGATCAGAACTAGGGTTCAAATCTAGGCAGTCTGACTCCAGAACTCAGTTTCTTAATTTGCTATGATATCCTGCTGAACCATTTTCTACCTTCAAAATAAGGAGTAAAAGTGAAGGTTTTTTCAATGATTTATTTGTTTATTTTACAAAACAGGTTTAAATAACTATATGCTTAATTTTTTAAATACATGAACACAAGTACCATGAAATAAAGCCTATGATTTTATTTGGAAAAACATCTTAAGAATATTGTATACTATCCTAGAATATTAAATTTGAAGGACTTTAGTGTTTATAATTTCTAATATCTATATAATACTCTGTGGCATTACCATGCCACAGTCTTTACATACATTCCTTTGGTTTCTAATAGTCCTTTGAAAATACATCAGCTATTCAAGCTCATTTTCATTATACATTTGGTGTTTTTATTTTGTTTAGCCAATAGAGTTTCAGCATTCAAAAACTAATGTCAAATATTAAGGCAATGCTTTGTATTTTATTCTCCAGAATAAACATAAATGGTTTTGTATATTCATATCAGACCATAAACTTGTTTACAAGTTTATGGTCTGATAAATCTCCTGGCTTTCACTTTAATAATATGATTTTTCACTTTTAATTGACTTTTAAATGGTCTTTTGAGATAATTAAATACATACCTCAATATCTAACTTTACTATTCCTTTAGTAACTACAACAGCAAAAAATTTAGAAACTTTGAAGGTGATATTGGACTTCAGAGCAATGTAAATTTGTGGGCCTTTTTCAGTAAGCACCACTGCACCAGAGGTAGGAAAAGAAGCACACTTATTTTATTCTTCATATGCACAACCTGGGTTAGAATGCCTTTGTCTGATACTAAAGGAGCAAAATTGGGGAGAGCTTGGGAAGATAGCAGAGTAAGAGGATCCTAAGTTCACATGCTCCCATGAATACAAGTAAATAACAGCCATATCATTGCAATTAACCCAGAAAGCAATCCCAAACTGGCAGAACAGATTCTCCACACCTAACTGTAGAGAGAAGGTCACATCAAAAATGGTAATAGAGGCAAAGACCCATTTGGTAACCAAACATCTGGTGAGACTAACTACAAATGGGAGGTGTACCATAATTTCAAAGAAGGGAGAGGAACATCCCCCAAGCCAGGGACCCCAGACATGAGGAACCTGTAATGGGAAGACAAGTCCACGTAACATTTGGCTTTGTAAACAAGTGGGACTTAACTTCATGAGTTGTTACAATCAGTGGGGCTTGACTTCAGGTACTTTAAAAATCACCAGGCTCAGCTCTGGGAAAGCTGGAAGGAAGAAAATGAATCCCTACCCTTAAAGAAACAACATAATAAACAACTCTGGCAAGATAGAACATAGAAGCAGCTGGTTGCTGGTTGAAAACACCTGGGTATATGAAAAAGTGATTTATTTACTAAGCTGAGAACATTCACTGGGGGTGGGAGCAAGGATCTTTAGGAGATTTATCCAAGAACAAAAAAGCTGGCAGGCACCATTTCTGTAACCCACCCTCCAACCATGATACCCAGATACCTGCAGGAACCAGCATAAACAGTTCCCACATAGCTTACTAACACCAAGATCATCCCACCTATGGTCTCCTACAGACTTGCCCCATCCAACCAAACCCACTTGGCAGGAGTTCCTCCAAAGTAGCTGTGGCCAGTTTTCATCCAATAAGCCCCAGAGGTAACTAGCACTACTCCAAAGTGATACCTGCGTGTCCTGGAAAAAGAGGAAGATAACATCCCACACCAGTTCAACTACACCCCCAGTAGTGGTCTGAGCAGACATCTGAACTGACTGTTGGCCCTGCCACAAAAAAAAAAAAAAAAAAAAACCTCACAGAAGGAAGCATAAGGAGAGAACACTGTAGTTCAAAGTCACTGAAAACTCACCAGATCTACTGAGGCAAACATGTGGTCTGACAGCAGGACCTGCCCACCAAGAAAATCCTCTCAGGAGACAACACAGCAATAGCACCCTACAGTTCAATGCAACCTAAGCCTCAGCAAATGGCTGAGGGAAGACTTCTGGTATGATGCAAATATAAGACCAAGGTGCCCCAGACTGGCCCCTTAAACCATGGGAAAAACCATGTTTGCAACAGCACAAAGAGCCATTGCAGCTGAGTGGACTGAAGGCAAACACAACTTAAACAAAGAGTAGTGCACATGCAACACACATAGAAGACAACACTGAAGCACCTGGTTCTGGTGAACAGGGAAACTACAGGGCACTACAGGACCTCTTCTTCCCAAGGCCAATAGTTTCAAGATCTGAAGACATAGCTGATTTTCTAACCATAGAAACAAACAGAAAGTAGATAAAATGAGGAAATAGAAGAATATGTCCCAAATGAGAGAAAATGAAAAAAAAATAAAAAACACAGCCAAAAAGCTAAATGAAACAGAGATAAACAATATACCTGATAGAGAATTCAAAATAATGGTCATAAAGATACTAACTGGACTTGAGAAAAGAGTAAAGGATCTCAGCAAGACATTCAACAGAGATAGAAAATATTAAAAAAAAACAATCAGAGATGAAGAATAACAGAAATTAACAATATATTAGAGAGAATGTATAATAGACTAGAAAATGCAAAGAATGGATCAGTGAGAAGGAAGACAGAATAATGGAAAGCAATAAAACTGGACAGCAAAAAAACAAAATAATAAATTAAAATAGGTTAAGGTAAGTCAGTGAAATCAATCATAATAACATTTGCATTATAGACATACCAGAAAAGGAAGAGTGAGAAAAGGGGGCAGAAAATTTATTTGAAGAAATGATAGCCAAAAAGTTCCTTAATCTGAGAAGGAAAACAGACATCCAGATGCAGGAGGATCAGAGAGCCCCCAACAAAATCAATCTAAGGAGGACCACACAAAGATACATAGTAATTAAAATGGCAAAAGTAAACATTGGGGTACAGATGGCCCTTCTTTTCACTACATCTGTATCTTTGGGGTAAATACCCAGTAGTGCAATTGCAGGGTCATAGGGAAGTTCTATTTTTAATTTCTTGAGGAATCTCCACACTGTTCTCCAAAGAGGCTACACCAACTTGCATTCCCACCAACAGTGTAAAAGGGTTCCCCTTTCTCCACATCCCCTCCAACACATGTTGTTTCCTGTCTTGCTAATTTTGGCCATTCTAACTGGTGTAAGGTGATATCTCAATGTGGTTTTAATTTGAATCTCCCTGTTGGCTAGTGATGATGAACATTCTTTCATGTGTCTGATAGCCATTTGTATGTCTTCATTGGAGAAGTGTCTGTTCATATCTTCTGCCCATTTTTTGATATGATTATCTGTTTTGTGTGTGTTGAGTTTGAGGAGTTCTTTATAGATCCTGGATATCAACCTTTTGTCTATACTGTCATTTGCAAATATCATCTCCCATTCCATGGGTTGCCTCTTTGTTTTGTTGACTGTTTCCTTTGCTGTGCAGAAGATTTTGATTTTGATGAAGTCCCAAAAGTTTATTTTCGCTTTTGTTTCCTTTGCCTTTGGAGACATATCTTGAAAGAAGTTGCTGTGGCTGATATCAAAGAGATTACTGCCTATGTTCTCCTCTAGGATTCTGATGGATTCCTGTCAATGGCCACGGTTGCCAAACTGTGGAAAGAACCAAGATGCCCTTCAACGGACGAATGGATAAGGAAGACATGGTCCATATACACTATGGAGTATTATGCTTCCATCAGAAAGGATGAATACCCAACTTTTGTAGCAACATGGACGGGACTGGAAGAGATTATGCTGAGTGAAATGAGTCAAGCAGAGAGAGTCAGTTATCATATGGTTTCACTTATTTGTGGAACATAACAAATAGCATGGAAGACATGGAGTTAGGAGAAGGGAGTTGGGGGAAATTGGAAGGGGAGGTGAACCATGAGAGACTATGGACTCTGAAAAACAATCTGAAGGGTTTGAAGAGGTGGGGGAGTGGGAGGTTGGGGGAACCAGGTGGTGGGTATTAGAGAAGGCACGGATTGCATGGAGCACTGGGTGTGGTACAAAAACAATGAATACTGTTATGTTGAAAATAAATTTAAAAAATGATTTAAAAAATGGCAAAAGTAGCGATAAAGAGAGAATTTTAAAAGCAGCAAGAGAAAACAGTTACATACAAAGGAAATCCCATAAGGCTATTAGCTAATTTTTTTAGCAGAAAATTTGCAGGCCAGAAAGGAGTGTCATGATATATTCAAAGCACTGAAAGGAAAAAACCTGCAACCAAGAATATGCTATCCAACAAAGCTATCATTCAGAATAGAAGGAGAGATAGTTTCCCAGATGAACAAAAATTAAAGGAGTTTATCACCACTAAACTAGTCTTACAAAAAAATTTAAAGATAATTCTTTAAGTGGAAAATAAAGACCATAATCAAGAGGAAGAAAATTGGGAAAGTAAAAAATTTCACAGTACATACCAGTATAATAAAAATAGTAGATTAATCAATTATAAAACCAGAGTAGACATCAAAGCACAAAAGCAGCAAAATAAATCATATCTATCAAAATAACTGAAGGGCTTTACAATATAAAAGGATGTAAAGTACATCACTGGGGGGCAGTAAAAAAATTTAGTGCTTTTAGAATGGGTTGAAACTTAATTGACCATCAAAATAAAATAGACTGCTATATGCATAAGATGTTACATATCAACCTAATGGTAACCACAAATCAAAACTTGTAATAGAAATACAAAAAAAGAAAAGAAAAGAAATGTGAAAGAAATCATATCACTAAAGAAAGCCATTAAACCACAAGGGAAGAGAACAAGACATGAGTGGAACAGAGCACTACAAACCAATCATAAAACAAGTAACAAAATGGCAATAAGTACATACCTCTCAATAATTACTTTGAATGTAAATGCCTTAAATGTTCCAATCAAAAGTCATAGGGTGACTGAATGGGTAAAAGAAAGCATAGGCAATAATCACTTTGAAATCAGCCATAGAAACATTTTTTTTCTAGATATGTCTCCTCTGTCAGAGGAATCAAATTCAAGATTAAACTACTGGAACTATACCAAAATAAAAAGCTTTTCAACATCAAAGAAAACCATTAACAAAGCAAAACCTCAATCTGCTGAATAGAAGATGACACATATAAATGATGGATCCAATAACAGGTTACTATCCAAAATATAAAAAGAACTTATAGAACTCAACACCAAAAAAAAAAAAAAAAAAGAATCCAATTTAAAAATGGGCAGAAGAATTTGCAATGTCATGGATGGAGCTAGGGTGTATTATGCTAAGTGAAACAAGCAAGTCAGAAAAAAGACAAATAACATGATTTCATTCCTACATGGAACTTAAGAAATAAAACTGAGGAACCTAGGGGAAGGGAGGAAAAAAGAGAGGAGGCAAACCATAAGAGACTCCTAACTCTAGAGAACAAACTGAGGGTTGATGGAGAGGAGGTGGGTGGGGAATGAGCTGAGTAGGTGATGGGTATTAAGAAAGGAACTTTTGATGAACACCAGATGTTATATACACTAAACACTACTTCCAAAACCAATATTATACTACATGTTAACTAACTAGAATTTAAATTAAAACTTTAAACAAACAAACAAAAATAGAAGGTCCTTCCACTACTTGTCTGAATTATACTTATGAAGAATCTTGGAGAATAAAGAGAATATTTATAAATCAATATAAATAATAAATAAATTTAAATAAATTAATGTTATTTTTTTAATGGAGAAAACTTAAAAAGAATTTTTCTTTTTTAAGGATTTATTTATTCATTTTAGAGAGAGAGTGTGTGCACATGAATTGGGGGAAGGCAGAGGGAAAGAATTTCAAGCAGACTCTCACTGAGCGTGGCGCCCGTGCAGTACTCAATACCACAACCCCAAGATCATGAACTGAACTGAATGAAATCAAGCTCAACCAACTGAGCCACCCACATGCCCCTAAAAAGACATTTTTCTCAAGAGGACTTAGGTGGCCAACACACATGAAAAGATGCTCAGCATCACTAACCATCAGAGAAATGCAAATCAAAACCACAATGGGATATCACCTCACACCTTTCAGAGTGGATAAAATCAAAACCACAAGAAATAACAAATGTTGGTGAGGATGTGGAGAAAAGGGAACCCTCATAAACTATTGGTGGCAATATAAACTGGTGTAGCTCCTATGGAAAATAGTATGGAGGTTCCTCAAAAACTTAAAAATAGAATAACTGTATGATCCAGTAATTCCACTACTGGGAATTTACCCAAAGTAGAAAAAAAACACTCAAAAAGATGAATGCACACCTAATGCTTATTGCAAAAATATTTATAATAGCCACGATACAGAAGAAATCCAAGTGTCCATCCATAAATGAATGAAGAATATTGTACAGTATAATGATTCAACAATTATATGCATTACACAGTGCTCATCAAGAAAAGTGTCCTCTTAAGCCCCATCACTTACCTCATTCATCGCCCCACACAACACCACCTGTTTGTTCTCTACAGTAAAGGGTCTGTTTCTTGACTTTACTCTTTTTTTTCCTTTGTTCGTTTGTTTTGCTTTCATTCTTTATTGTAGATGACTGATATTCCATTGAAAATACACATGATATCTTCCTTATCCATTCATCTATTGATAGATATGGGCTGCTTCCACAATTTTGCTATTGTAAAAAATGCTGCAATAAATATAGGGGAGCATGTATACTTTCAAATTCATGTTTTGTATTCTTTGGATAAATATCCAGTAGTGCAATTACTGGATCATATGGTAATTCTATTTTTAAATATTTGAGGTACCTTCATACCATTTTGCATAGTAGCTATACCAGTTTGCATTCCCACCAATAGTACACAAGTGTTCCTTTTTCTCTACATCCTCACCAACAGTTGCTGTTTCTTGTGTTGTTGATTTTAACAATTTTGATATGTGTGAGACGATATCTCATTGTAGTTTTTATTTAAATTTCCCTGATGATAAGTGATGTTGAGCATGTTTTCATGTATCTATTCACCATCTACATGCCTCTTTGGAGAAATCTCTGTTCATATCTCCTACCCATTTTTTAATTTGATTATGTATGTTGAGTTGTATACATTCTTTATATACTTTGGATATTAACTCCTTATTGAATATGTCATTTGAAAATAATTTCTCCAATTCAGTAGATTGTTTTTTAGTTTTACTGTTTATTTTGCTCTCTCAAAACTTTATTTTGATGTACCCCAGATAGCTTATTTTTGCTTTTGTTTCCCTTGCCTCCAGGAAACATATCTAAAAAATTATTGCTACAACCGATGTCACAGAAATTACTTCCTGTGCTCTCTACTAGAATTCTTATGGTTTCAGGTCTTATATTTTATACAATGAAATATTAATCAACCATAACAAAGAATGAAATCTTGTCACTTGCAACAACTTGGATGGATTTAAATGGTATAATGCTAAGTGAAATAAGTCAGTCAAAGAAAGACAAATACCATATGATGTCACTCATTTGTGGAATTTAAGAAACAAAGCAAACAGAAGAGACAAAAAAGACTTAAATATAGAAAACTATTCGTGGTTGGCAGAAAGGAGTTGGGTGGAAAGAGGAGTGAAATAGGGGGATGAGACTAAGAGTGCACTTATGGTGATGAGCACAAGTAATATATAGAACTCTTGAGTCATTACATAGCACACGAAAACTAATATAACATTGTGTGTTGATTATACATGAATAAAAAATTAAAATTTAAAAAATTAATTATTTTAATTTAAAAAATTGCAAAATGTTTCTGAGATGCAAAATTCAAGACATTTTTTTGATTGACCTAGAACTCTGCTACCCCAAATAAATTAGAAGACAAATTCTAACTCCTCATTCATCTGTTTATTTCTACTCTTTTCTCTGAACTGTATAAATTCCTTCATATAATCCGTTCCATGAAAACTCTACCAAATCACAAGTACATACTTCTAGTCTAAATTACAAAAGCACAATTAACTTTTATCAAACAGATTTACATAAAACACTTCCTCAATTGACATTTAAATTTGTATCCCCAAGCACCTGATCTTTATTGCTTTTCTTATGAAGCTAGTTTCTCGACTTAAATGTTTTACATGTCACTATCACTATATTTGAAGTATAACACAACTAAATTATCCAATAGAAAACTGTCCTTTTGGCAAAGAAAGTTATATTACTAACTATCTAAAATAGAAAAATAAATGTTTCCTATTGCCAATGTCATTGCATTATAGGCAGACAAAAATAACCATTTTAATTCTTCCTGAATACCCATAATACTTTTATTTTGGTGTGCTGGATTTTTTTTTCTGGTCCTACCTTGAAAGATTAATGGTCTCTTATAACCACAGACAGCATTAAAATTAAAGATTAGGGGGAACAGATAAGATAGCAGAGGAATAGGAGGAGGCTGAGCTTGTTTCACCCCTGGAAGACAGCTAGATAATTATCAGATTGTTCTGAACATCCAAGAAGTCAATCAGAGATTTGAGATAACAAAAACTGCAGGTCTATAAGTAGAAAAGCAACCACCTTATGGAAGATAGGAGGTGCACTTGGGGGAGACACAGCTGTGGATATGGTGGTTGGGAGGGAGCCTGTTTATGGAGGCTACTGCAAAGTATTAGAAGTGGTGGAGTGCAAAATCTGAACTTTTCAGTTCACTGCTGTGGGGGATGTGCTTGGCAGAAAAGTGTTAAGGTGGCAAAAAGGGACAGAATCCCAGTAGTAAAACCATGGTCTGAGGATCTCTGGGTCACAGAAGAACAGGTGGTGCCAAAGTGCTGCACTATTCCCACATATAGGAGCTGGGAATCCAGCAGAGAGCAGTTGGTCTTGGTGCTGGCTTTCCATTATGAACTGCAAACTGACTGGTAGTCATGAGACCTGGAATGGGCCTACAAACAAGGCAAAATTCCCCTGGAGAGGGACAGTGCTGGACCCCACCACAGGCATCCCTGAGATTTACAGTTTTGAAACTAGGTCACATGTCTGAGATTAAAAGGCTCAGACATGGGCAGGGTTCAGATGGAAACCGGGGACACAATATGGTGATTGGTTTCTTTTCTGTGAGGCCTCACTGAAGAGTAGGGGGTGTGAACATTCACCTTCCAGGCTAGTGAGCTCAGCACAGCCATTTTCATCCCATCCATCAGTGCTGAAAGCCCTCAGGGTACAAAACAGCGCCACCTAGTGAAGGCCAAGCTGCATACATCAAGCCCCATTCACCTGCTCACTGGAGAATTTTCCACTGAATCAAGTCAGCCTGAAAATCAGCTCAGCAGGCTCCTCCCCCAGAAGACCAGCACAAACAACTAGCTCACACCGAGTTTTTTGATCATAGGGTGATGCAAAGCTTCAGCTCTAGGGGAAATAGGCTCAAGCTTCCTTTTAAGTTTTGTGTTTATTTATTTTATTATTATTCATTTATTTATTTCATTATTCATTCATTTATTTTCTTATATCTTCTAATTCCTTTTTAAATTTTTCATTATTAATGTTAAAATTTATATATAAATTTTCATATTTTTTTCTCTACATACATTTTACTATATTTCATTTTATTTATTTTTTTTAATTTATCCTCTTTTAACAAGCACACAAAAACACAATCGAATTTGTTTTTTCTTGTTTTGTGCTTTTGTTTTCCTCGGTTTTTTGTTTGTTTTTCTTCATTTTCTTTGCTTTTTGCTTTGTTTTTTGTTTGTTTGTTTTTTGGTGGGCTTTTTTTTTTTTTCTTTCTTCTTTCCTTTTCTGGACAAAAAGATGGAGGAATTTACCCTCGAGAAACAACACAAGACAGAACTCATGGGCAAGGATTCAATCAATACAGATATACATAAGATGTCTGAACTAGAATTTGAAACAAAAATTGTAAGGATTCTAGCTGGCTTCAAAAAAAGTATAGAAGACACTAGAAAATCCCTTACTGCAGAGATAAAAGAGCTAAAACCTAGAGGGTCAAAATTAAAAATGTTATATTGAGATGTAGTCCCAAGTAGAGGCCATAAAAATGAGGATACATGAAGCAGAGGAGTGGATCAGTGATGTAGAATTTAAAATTATGTACAATAATAAAGCTGAAATGAAGAGGGAAAGAAAGGTAATGGACCATGAAGGTAGACTTAGGGAACACAGAGTCTTATTAAAATGTAATAACATCTTGGGGCACCTGGGTGGCTCAGTGGGTTAGGCCTTTGCCTTTAGCTCAGGTCATGATCTCAGGGTCCTGGGATCAAGCCCCGCATCAGGCTCTCTGCTCAGTGGGGAACCTGCTTCTCCCTCTCTCTCTACCTGCCTCTCTGTCTACTTGTGATTTCTCTCTCTGTCAAATAAATAAATAAAATCTTTTTTAAATGTAATAACATCTTATCCATAGGCATCCCAGAAGATGAAGAGAGAGGTAAAGAGGCAGAAGATTTATTTGACAATTCATAGCTGAAAATTTCTTGAATTTGGGGAAGGACACAGACATGAAAATCCAAGAAGCACAGAAAACTTCCATTAAATTCAACAAAAGTGGACCATCACCAAGTCATATCATAGTCAAATTCACAAAAACACAGCCAAGGAATTAATCCTGAAAACAGCAAGAGGAAAAAGGTCCTTAAACTACAAGGAAGGGCAGATTAGACTCACAGAGACATGGCAGGTCAGAGAGGATGGAAGGAAATATTCAATTTGCTGAATGGGAAAAAAATATGCAGCCAAGAATTCTTTATCCAACAAGGCTATCATTCAGAATAGAAGGAGACAGTTTCTCAGGCAAACAAAAACTAAAGGAGTTCATGACCACTAAACTGGACCTGCAAGAAATTTTAAAGGGACACTTTGAAGGCAGAGAAAAAGACCAAAGCAACAAAGACTAGAAAGGATGAGAGAACATCACCAGAAACACCAACTTCACAGGTAACAAAATGACACTAAGTTCGTGTCTTTCAATAATCATTTTGAACTTAAATGAACAAAATGCTCCAATCAAAATACATAGGGTTTTATGCATAGAATGCATAAAAAAACCAAGATTCATCTTTATGCTGCTTACAAGAGACTCATTTTAGACCTAAAGATGCCTTCAGATTGAAAGTGAGGTGATTGAGAATTATCTATCATGGTAAAAGACATCAAAAGAAAGCCAGGGTAGTCATACTTATATCACACAACCTAGATTTAAAACAAAGATTGTAACAAGAGATGATGAAGGACACTATATCATAATTAAGGGGTCTATCAAGATCTAATAATTATAAATATTTAAAGAAGAGTTAATACCTACTTTTCTCAAACTGTTCCAAAAAAAAGAAAAAGAAAATAGAAATGGAAGGAAGATACTGAAACTCATTCATGAAGCCAGCATTACCTTGATTCCAAAACTAGACAAGTAATCTACTAAAAAAGATAATTATTGGCCAATATCCCTGTTGAACGCAGAGGCATAAATTCTCAATAAAATACTAGCAAATCAAATTCAACAGTACATTAAAAGAACTATTCACCACAATCAAGTGGGATTTTCCTAGGCTGCAGGGGTGGTCCAGTATTTGGAAATCAATCATTATGATACACCATATTAATAAAAGAAAGGATGAGAAACATACAATCCTCTCAATAGATGCAGAAAAAGAATTTGACAAAATATAGCATCCTTTCCTGATAAAAACACTCAACAAAGTAGGCCGGAGAGGATGGATGGAAATGTTATAATGTACTAATGTACAATGTAGGGATAGAAGGAACATACCTCAATAACGTAAAGACCATATATGAAAGATGAACAGCTAATATCCTCATCAATGGGGAGAAACCCCACAGTCAAGAACAAGATAAATATGTCCATTCTCACCACAACTATTTAACATAGTACTAGAAGTCTTAGTCTCAGCAATCAGAAAAGAAAAATAAATAAAAGGCATCCAAATTTGGCAAGGAAGAAGTCAAAATATTCATTATTTGCAGATGGCCTGATACACAATGTGGAAAACCAAAAACCTACACTGAAAAATTGTTAGAACTCATGTATGAATTCAGCAAAGTCATGGGATATAAAATCAATGTGCAGAAATCAGTTACATTTCTATACACCAATAATGAAACAGCAAAAAAAAAAAAAGAAATCAAGGGATTGATCCCATTTACAATTGCACAAAAATCTTTAGGATACCTAGAAGTAAATCTAACTAATGAAGTAAAAGATCTGTACTCTGCAAACTGTAGAACACACAGGAAAGAGATTGAAGAAGATACCAAAAAATGAAAAGTATTCCATGCTCATGGGTTGGAAGAACAAGCATTGTTATAATGTCAATACTACCCAAAGAAGTCTACACATTTAATGCAATCCCCATCAAACACCACCAGAAATTTTCACATAGATAAATCAAACAATCCTAAAATTTTTATGGAACCACAAAAGGCCCCAAATAGCCAAAGCAATTCTAGAAAAGCAAAACAAAACTGGAGGCATCACAATTCTAGATTTCAAGCTATATTATAAAACTGTAGTCATCAAGACAATATGGTACTGGTATAAATACAGACACATGGATCAATATAACAGAATAGAGAACCCAGAAATGGACCCATAACTCCATGGTCAACTAAACTTTGGCAAAGCAGAAAAGAATATCCAATGGAAAAAAAAAAACAATCTCTTTAGCAAATGGTGTTGGGGAAACATACAGAAGAATAAAATTGGGCCACTTTCTTACACCATATGCAAATACAAATTCAAAGTTGATGAAAGACCTACTGTGAAAAAGGAAACCAATAAAATCTTAGAAAAGAACACAGGCAGCAACTTCTTTGACCTTGGCCATAGCAACTTCTTACTAGACATGTTGCTGGAATGAAGAGAAATAAAAGCAAACATGAACATTTGGGACTTCATCAAAATAAAAATCTGTGCAGTGAGGGAAACAATCAACAAAGCTAAAAGGTACCTATGAAATCTATAAATAAATAAACTCTCCCACTCAAAAAAAAAAATCCAGTTAAGAAATGGACAGAAGACAAGAATAGACAATTTTCCAAAGAAGACATCTTTCCAAACAAGACAGATGGCTAACAGACACAAGCAAAAATGCTCAACATCACTCATCATCAGGGAAATACAAATCAAAACCACAATTAGATATCACCTTGCACCTGCCAGTATGGCTAAAATTAACCACACAGGAAACAACAGGTGTTGGTGAGGAGGCAGAGAAAGGAGAACCCTTTTACACTGTTGATGGGAATGCAAACTGGTGCAAACACTCTGGAAAATAGAATGGGTTTCCTGAAAAAGTCTTTTAAAAAACTAAGATATAACAGATTAATTGCACTACTAGGTATTTACCCAAATGATACAAAAGTACATATTCAAAGGGGTACATGCAACCCGATGTTTATAGCAACATTATCAACAATAGCCAAACTATGGAAAGAGCATAAAGTGTCCATCAACCGATGAATGGATAAAGAAAATGTGCATATATACAATGGAATATTGCTTAGCCATCAAAGAGGATGAAATCTTGCCATTTGCAATGATGTGGTTGGAGCTAGAGAGTATAATGCTAAGTGAAATAAGTCAGTCAGAGGAAGACAAATACCATATGATTTCACTCATATGGGGATTGTATGAAACAAATCAGATGAATATATAGGAAGAGAAAAAAGAGAGATGGAAACAAACTATAAGAGACTCTTATGATAGAGAACAAACTAAGGGTTAATGGATGAAAGTGGTGGAGGAATGGGCTAAATTGGTGATGGGTATTAAGGAGGTCACTTGTAAGGGTGAGCACTGGGTGTTATATTTAAGGGGCAAATCACTGAATTCTATTCATGAAACCCATATTACACTATATGTTAACTAACTAGAGTTTAACTAAAAATTTGGAAAATAAATAAATAAAAGTGAATTGATGTAAATAGGCATCAGACTCTTCGGGATTGTTTTAAGGGATTTTACTGTGGATAATTATTAAATAACCAAAGCCAAAAAGGTGTAATACTCTGAATAATCTGAAAAGGAAAAAAAGAACTTTGGTTTTCAGACTATATCCTTGTAATGCTATTGCACCTAGATATTGGATTGCTGAGTTTTAGAATTTAAGATAGCAAAATTCAAAGGTTATTTGAGTAATTTTCTATACTGGTCAATACCTTAATTGAGTTAGGCAACTTGTAAATAAGGCTAATTTAATTATCAAATTTTTTATAAATAATAATTAATAATTTCTCAAATGAGTAATTAACATCAAGATTTTCTCATGTGCCCTTTAATTTTCAAAGTAAGCTGTAATAGAGATAAAATTATTTTCTGTTTCTATTTCTATTTCTATTTCTATTATTTTGCAAAGCCAATACCACCAGTAAATGGCAAAGCCAGAATCAAATTTGAACCCATGTCCCTATTACTAATACCAATGCCTCTGCTCTCTTCTATGGGCATTTGCCTTCAGAAGGCTGCTCCTACCCAAAAACTTAATAATGTCAAGGTGATAATCTTGACAAATAATGAAAGATAAGATGAGAAAGCTAGATAGAATAAAAACTAGAATAAAATAGACTTACTAGGCACTTTTATCAGGAGCTACTTAGCATTTTTAAAAGTTATTCCACACCTAAAATAAGAGCTAGAAATAAACAATGTAGAAGTAAGTGAGTCTTGAGTGAAGCAGGTAAGAAGTCCTGAGTCACTTTCCTCACTGCAACTCCATGAAAATCAATTAAAGGAGGTGGATGTGATACCAGAAACTAATTTAAAACGTTAGTTTTTATGTCTCTTTGAGATGATATTTCAGTAAAGTTTGTCTCAAATACATTTTATGTGTATGTGAAGATTGTATTCCAAGATACCCTATTCAAGGTCTCTAAGAAGATGTAACATAAAATTCATTCATCCAACAGAGGTTTATTGATCATAGCTGTGCGTGTGATACTCTGTGCTTCGTGCTACTGGATATGCAAACATGAAAAAAATATAGTCCTTGCCCTCTAGAAGGGAATGTAGAAAAAATATACAAAATGAAGAATGATAGCATGTAAAAAGTTGTTTATGATATTTACACCAAAGCAGAATGTGACTGATGCTAAGAGAGAGTAAGAAAAATTAAATACTGTGGTAATGATCCTGACATTTTATTTTTGTTATCCTAAGTATTTTTTCTATTATGCTCAAGTAGCCAACAAATAATACATCGTTAATTTCTGATGTAGTGTTCAATGATTCCTTAGTTCCATATAGCACACATATCCTACATATTTTAAAGTAGTTTTTGCAATCTAGCTCAACACCAGTAGAAATAATATGTAAGAGGAAGCCCAAAAAACCCTCAAGTTTAAACTTGTACATAAGTGGTAAAAGTTTGACTTAGAGTGACATCACTGAATATGGCAGAGTAGGGAACTCCAGGGCTCTGTCCCCTCCAAAAATAAATAAATAAACTGGAAAAAAGAAAAACTCCAAGAATCACACTGAGAACAACCAGGGGGGATTTTAATGATGAAAGAAACTACTATTCTGCAGGGAAGCACTGTGGCACTCAAAATTTTTTCTTACCATCCCCCACTCCCAAGTCTGGCAGTGGTCTGAAGAAAGCAGCTTACATTCTAACATTTCAATTATATTTTATATATAGAATATAGAATTACATTCTAACATTCTAATTATATTTTTAAATTGTGGTTGTGTGAACTATCTGTTGGCTTCTTAATGACTGTTGGAAATTCTTGGCTCTGTTTCCACTGACTTGGAGCTTATCAGAACCTGGATGGCTTCCTGGCCAGCTTTTGTCAAAAAATTTTAAAGCAAAATTGTTGGACACAACCTGGGCCAAGAAAAAACAGTTGGGACAAACAATAACAGATCAGAAAGCCTGGCAATGAAGATGTTGGAAAACGCGAATTGTGGAGGAAAAGGCCTTTTACAGATTTGGTGCATACTGGGTACCAAGAATGTCACATCCAGGAGCACCTGGGTGGCTCAGTAGGTTGAGCATCTGCCTTCAGCTCAGGTCATGATCCCAGAGTCCTGGGATCAAGTCCCACATCAGGTTCTCTGGTTAGCTGGGAGTCTGTTTCTCCCTCTGCCCCTCACCCGACTTGTGCTCTCTCTCTCTCTCTCTCTCTCAAATAAAAAGAAATTTTTAAATGTTTTTAAAAAAAGAATGTCACCTCCAAAATCAAAGTGAAAAGAAAACACATGGGATAGGAAAAAAAATATTTGCAGACTATATATCTTATAAGGGGCTAATATCCAAAACATATAAAGAACTCATACAACTGAATAGCAACAAAACAAAACACCCAATTTAAATATAAGCAAAGGACCTGAATACACATTTCTCCAAAGAAGATATATGAAGGCCAATAGGAAGATAAAAAGATGCTCAACATCACTAGTCATTAGGAAAATGCAA
The DNA here is from genome assembly GCF_010015895.1 of Lontra canadensis. Classification (NCBI taxonomy): domain Eukaryota; kingdom Metazoa; phylum Chordata; class Mammalia; order Carnivora; family Mustelidae; genus Lontra; species Lontra canadensis. The sequence goes on along the minus strand of NW_022631108.1, from coordinate 945,611 downwards.
ATCAAAACCACAATGAGATATGATCTCATGCCTGTTAGAATACCCATCACCAAAAACACAAGAGATAAACGTGAATGTGGAGAAAAGGGAACACTTGTACAGTTTTGGTATGACTGTAAATTGATACAGCCACTATGAAAAACAGTACAGATCATCCTCAAAAATTTAGAAATAGAACTACCGTATGACCCAGCAATTCAACTTCTGTGAATATATTCAAAAGTAATAAAAACACTAACTCAAAAAAGATATCTGTACCCCATGTTCATAGCAGCATTTTTTATAATAACCAAGACATGGAAACATCTAAGTATCCATCAATGGATGAATGGAAAGGCATTATGCTTAGAGAAATAAGTCAGACAGAGAAAGACAAGTACTGTATTATCTTACTGATATGTGGAATCTAAAAGAGAAGCTTATAGGAAAAGAAATCAGACTTGTGTTATCAGAGACAGAAAACAAGAATTGGAGGAAGGTAATTTAAAGGTACAAAATTCCAGTTATAAGATAAATAAGTACTAGTACAACCAGATGACTATAGATAACACCATTGTATGTTATATGGTTAACTCTTGAACAATGTGGGGATTAAGAGTGCCACCCTCCTGCAGTGAAAAATCTGCATATAACATTTGACTCCCCAAAATTTTAACTCTTAACAGCTTCTTGTTGACTGGAAGCCTTACCAATAACATAAATAATAGATTCACACATACTTTGTATATGTATTACATACTGTATTCTTACATTAAAATAAACTAGAGAAAATAAGATATTATTTAAGAAAACCATAAGGAAAAGAAAACACATGTATAGAATTCTACTGTATTTATAAAAAGAAAAGTCCACAGGCAAGTGGACCTATGCTGCTCAAACTTGTGTTGCTCAAGGGTCAGCTGTATAAGAAAGTTGTTAAGAGAGTAAGTCCTTTGCTATGCAGAAGCTTTTGATCTTGATGAAGTCCCAAAAGTTCATTTTCGCTTTTGTTTCCTTTGCCTTTGGAGACGTATCGTGAAAGAAGTTGCTGTGGCTGATATCAAAGACGTTACTGCCTATGTTCTCCTATAGGATTCTGATGGATTCCTGTCTCACATTGAGGTCTTTTATCCATTTTGAGTTTATCTTTGTGTATGGTGTAAGAGAATGGTCGAGTTTCATTCTTCTACATATAGCTGTCCAGTTTTCCCAGCACCATTTATTAAAGAGACTGTCTTTTTGCCACTGTATATTTTTTTCCTGTTTTGTCAAAGATCATTTGCCCATAGAGTTGAGGGTCCATATCTGGACTCTCTACTCTGTTCCACTGGTCTATGTGTCTGTTTTTATGCCAGTACCATGCTGTCTTAGTGATCACAGCTTTGTAGTAAAGCTTGAAATCAGGTAACATGATACCCTCAGTTTTATTTTTGTTTTTCAACATTTCTTTAGCGATTTGGGATCTCTTCTGATTCCATACAAATTTTAGGATTATTTGCTCCAGCTCTTTGAAGAATACCGGTGGAATTTTGACCATAATGGCATTAAAAGTATAGATTGCTCTAGGCAGTATAGACATTTTAACAATGTTTATTCTTCTGATCCAAGAGCATGGAATGGTCTTCCATCTTTTTGTGTCTTCTTCGATTTCTTTAATGAGTGTTCTGTAGTTCCTTGAGTACAGTTCCTTTACGTTCTGCAATGCAAAGGAAACAGTCAACAAAACAAAGAGGAAACCCACGGAATGGGAGAAGATATTTGCAAATGACAGTACAGACAAAAGGTTGATATCCAGGATCTAAAAAGAACTCCTCAAACTCAACACACACAAAACAGACAATCATATTAAAAAAAAAGGGCAGAATATATGAACAAACACTTCTCCAATGAAGACATACAAATGGCTAACAGACACATGAAAAAATGTTCATCATCACTAGCCATCAGGGAGATTCAAATTAAAGCCACATTGAGATATCACCTTACACCAGTTAGAATGGCCAAAATTAGCAAGACAGGAAACAACATGTGTTGGAGAGGATGTGGAGAAAGGGGAACCCTCTTACACTGTTGGTGGGAATGCAGGTTGGTGCAGCCACTTTGGAAAACAGTGTGGAGATTCCTCAAGAAATTAAAAATAGAGCTTCCCTATGACCCTGCCATTGCACTACTGGGTATTTACCCCAAAGATACAGATGTAGTGAAAAGAAGGGCCAACTGTACCCCAATGTTCATAGCAGCAATAGCCACAGTCGCCAAACTGTGGAAAGAACCAAGATGCCCTCCAATGGACAAATGGATAAGGAAGATGTGGTCCATATACACTATGGAGTATTATGCCTCCATCAGAAAGGGTGAACACCCAACTTTTGTAGCAACATGGATGGGACTGGAAGAGATTATGCTGAGTGAAATAAGTCAAGCAGAGAGAGTCAATTATCATATGGTTTCACTTATTTGTGGAGCATAACAAATAGCATGGAGGACAAGGGGAGATGGAGAGGAGAAGGGAGTTGGGGGAAATTGGAAGGGGAGGTGAACCATGAGAGACTATGGACTCTGAAAAACAATCTGAAGGTTTTGAAGGGGCGGGGGGGGGTGGGAGGTTGGGGGAACCAGGTGGTGGGTATTAGAGAGGGCACAGATTGCATGGAGCACTGGGTGTGGTGCAAAAACAATGAATACTGTTACGCTGAAAAGAGATTTAAAAAAAAATAGATTAAGTCCTAAAAGTTCTCATCACAAGGAAGATATTTTTTTTACTCTTTTCTTTTTATTGTATCTATATGAAAAAATGGATGTTAGCTAAAACTACTGTGGTAATAATTTCATAATATATGTAAATCACACCATCATGTTGTATGCCTTAAAATTATTCAGTGAAGTATGTCATTATTTCTCACTAAAGCTGATGTGGAAGAGAATGTGACCTTCATACCTAGGGTTGAATACTTGTTCAGAAAAGACCTAAGAGCCTAACCTTTCAACTATGGCTTGCCTTTAGACTTGTTGCAAACAGGAAATAAATGCTAAAGCAGAGTTGCAAATATCCTGGCTAAGAATTGAAAGAGTATTCTAATACAGAACCAATCTTCAAAGAATAGTAAAGTTGTTTTTTTTTTTAATTTTCTCTTTTTTTTCTTGGCTCCAGACATTTTAAAAAGTTTTGTTTTTAAAAAAAAACAAACAAACATTTGACCACTGAGGCACCTGGGTGGCTCAGTCTGTTAAGTGGCTGACTCTTCATTTCAACTCAGGTCATGATCTCAAGGTCTTGAGATCAAGCCCTGCTTTAGGCTCTGCACTCAGCTGGGAGTCTGCTTGAGAATTTACTATCTCCCTCTCCTTCTGCTTGTCCCCCCACTCACTCTCTCTCTCACGTTCTCTCTAAAATAAATAAATAAATCTTTTTTAAAAAATAGTTGTCCACTAAGATAATAAAATATTAATTTCAGTGCCTAAACACAACAAAGAATGCAGACTTTAAACAAAGAGTTTATAAAAAAAACACTACATAAACAACACACAACAAGCAATAACAACAAACCCCACTGAGAGAGGAGAATCTGACTTCCATAATATGATTTCCAGAGTTCCCACATCATAATACTCAAAGTGCCCAGGTTTTACCAACAACAACAAAATAATATATGGAACACAGAGAAACAAGAAGGTATGAACTAGTCAGAAAAAAAAAATGATTAAAAATTATCTTTAAGGAAGCCCAGGCATTGACCTCACGTGAAAAAGTTTTTAAATCAACTGTCTTCAATATGTTCAAAGAACAAAATGAAGCAAGGAGAATGATGTCTCAACAAATAGAAAATATCAATGAAAAGGTTATAAAAAGGATCCAAATAGAAATTCTGGAACTAAGAAGTAACTAAAATAAAAAATTTACCAGAAGCGTTCAACAGCAGACTTAAGCAGGGATTAAGAAAGAACCAGAGAACTTAATAATAGGGCAATTGAGACTATCCAATCTGAGGGACCAAAAGAGAAGAGTACAAAACAAAACAAAGCAAAACAACTAGAACTTGTGGGATGCCATAAAATATATCAATATACACATAATAGAAGTCCCAGAAGGAGAAGAGAGAGAAAAGGGATTTTGTAAAAATCTAAAAAAAATAATGGCCAAACATCCCAAATCTGATGAAATACAGTAATAAACACATCCAAGAAGCTTAACAAACTTCAAGTAGGACAAACACAAAGAGATCTATATCTAGACACATTATAGTCAAATTGTCAACAGAAAAAGACAAAAAGAATCATAAAAGAAATGGGAAAAGAAATTCAATTTTTACAAGGGATGCTCAATAAGATTATGAGCAAATATCCCTCCAGGAACTATGGGAGCTAGAAGGTAGTGTAGGACATGTACAATGTGCTGAAAGAAAAAAAAACTGTCAACCGAGAAATTTCTACCTAGCAAATCCATCCTTTAGAAATGATGGAGACATGAGACATTTCCAGAAGTACCAGGTATAACTGTCCCTCAGAACAATGTATTACTTAAAATATAACCCATGGGAAATTTTACTAGTTCCCAAGCACATCTAGATATAGCCTTAAGAAAAACACATACTGGCAACAGGCCTCTGGGGGAGAGGATGATATCGGGCCTTGAAGCCGAGCAGCTGGGGATGTCTGGCTAGCTCAGGGTGCAACGCCACCTGCTTCATGGAAGCTGAGCAGCTGGGAATGCCTGGCCTACTCAGGGTGGAATGCCACTGAGCAAAAAATGCTTCATTTTTCTGTTATCTCCCCTCCCCCCGCACCGAGCACCTAATTAGATAAGTCCTTTGAATGTGCTTGCTCAACTATAAATTTTATACTGCTTGACCAGACATATTTTGCCTTCCTTCTTGTTTATCTACAAGGCATGTGATTAATGTTTGGTCTTCTTCAGCTCTTCTGTTCTCTAATAAAAGTGGGACTGAGGACTTGTTCAGGACAACAGTCTTTTCTACTGTTGTCCCCTGCTCCCTTTCTCTTGCAGCTGACTTGTTTGTGCCTCATTCTTCTCCTGTGCACCATCAAGAAGCGGCAACCAGACCCTGTGAAACAGGAAACAGCACATAACAAGGAACTACAGAGCCTCTAATTCATAAGGCCATTACACTCAAGAACAGGAGACATAATTGACTTTCCTAACAAACAGAAACAGGCACAGGAACTTAGACAAAATGAGAAAACAGAGAACTTTTTTCCAAATGAAAAAACAGGGCAAGGCAATGGCTAGAAATCTAAGCAAAACAGACACAAGTAACATGCTTCATGGAGTACTCAAAGTAATGGTCATGAGGATAATCACCAGACTTGAGAGAAGAGTGGAAGACATGAGTGAGACATTTAACATATAGATAAGGAATAACATAGCAGAGACAAAGGACTCAATGAATGAAATGAGAAACATACTTGATGGAATGAAGAGCAGGCTGGAAGGAGCAGAGGAATGAAATGGTGACCTAGAAGACAGAGTAATGGAAGCAATCAAGTTGAACAAAAAAGAAAGAAAAAAATTACACGAAATGAGAATAAATGTAAGGAATTCAGTGACTCCATCAAATGAAATAACATTTGTGTTATAGGACTCAGAGAAGAACAAGTGAGAGAAAAGGGGACAGAAAATTTATCTGAAGAAATAATAGCTCAAAACTTCCCTAATCTGGGGGAGGAAACATACAAGCAGATCCAGGAAGCACAGAGAACTCCCATCAAAATCAACAAAAACAAATGCACACCAAGACAATTTTAACTGTAATTAGATTGTCAAAATATAGTGATAAAGAAATAATTTTAAAAGCAGGAGACAAAAGAAGACAGTGAGTTACAAAAGAAAACCCATAAGGATAAGGGGAGATTTCTCAGCAGAAAGTTTCCAAGCCAGAATGGAGTAACATGATATATTCAAAGTGCTGAATGGGGAAAAAATTGCCACTAAAAATACTCTATCCAGTAAGGTTAACATTCAGAATAGAAGGAAAGATAAAATTTCTCAGGCTAACAAAAACTAAAGGAGTTCATGACTACTAAACTACCCCTGTAAGAAATATTAAAAGGGAGTGGAAAGTAGAGACCAAATGTGACAGTATAGAAGTAGGAAACACAAAAACCGTAAAAATGAGTATTTCTGTAAAAAAAAAAAATCACCTAAGGAACTCACAAAATAAAAAGATGTACTATATAATAACATATACCTAAAATTTGGGTAGGAGAGGACTAAAGACTGGTTCCAGCTTAAACAACCATCAGTTTAACATAAAAAGCTATATGCAGAAGAGGTTATATACAAACCTAATGGTAACCATATATCAAAAGCCACTAATAAATATGCAAAGAATAAAGAGAAAAATTCAAATATATCACTTAAGAAAGTCAAAAGAGAGAGAAAGGCAAGAAATGATCAGAGAAAATCTTCAGAAACAACCACAAAACTTATAATAAAATGACAATAAATATATATCTATCAATAATTATTCCGACTGTAAATGAACTAAACACTCCAATGAAAAGACAAAGGGAGACAAAACTGATTTAAAAAAAAAAAAGACTCACCTATACATTGCCTAAAAGAGAGTAATTTTAGACATACAGTCATCTGCAGTCATACAGAAAGTGAGGGGATGGCAAAATATATATGACATCCATATAGATGGATGTCAAAAGGCTGGAGTAGCAATATTTATATCATACAAAATAGACCTTAAGGGACGCCTGGGTGGCTCAGTTGGTTAAGCGGCTGCCTTCAGCTCAGGTCATGATCCTGGCGTCCTGGGATCGAGTCCCACATCGGGCTCCTTGCTCGGCAGGGAGCCTGCTTCTCCCTCTGCCTCTGCCTGCCTCTCTGTCTGCCTGTGCTCGCTCTCTCTCCCTCTGTCTCTGACAAATAAATAAATAAAATCTTTAAAAAAAAAAATAGACCTTAAAGCAAAGACTGTAACAAGAGACAAAAAGGACAATATATAATAACAATAGGGAATCCAACAAGAAGGTATAATAATTGGAAGTATTTATGCACCCAATGTAAGAATACCTGAATACATAAAGCAGTTAAAAACAAACATAAAGGAACTAATCAATAATATTAAAATGTTAATAGAAACTTTAACACCCTGCTTACATCAATTGACAGATCATCTAAACAGAAAATAAACAAGGAAATAATGGCTTTGAATGATATACTGGGACAGACGGATTTAACAAATACATTAGAAACAATCTATCCTAAAACAGAAGAATACACATTCATTTCAAGAGCAGATGGAACATTCTCCAGGATGCATCACAAAGTAGGTCACAAAATAATTCTCAACAAACTCAAGAAAATCAAAGCATACCATACAGTTTTACAAACCATAATGCTATGAAACTAGAAGTCAATTACAGGGGAAACAATCTAGAAAGACCAAAATACATGGAGATTAAATAATATGCTACCACACAATGAATAGGTCACCAGCATAAAAGAAGATATTTTAAAGACTTTTTTAAAAGATTTTATTTATTTATTAGACACACAGAGAGATCACAAGTAGGCAGAGAGGCAGGCAGAGAGAGAAGGGGAAGCAGGCTCCCTGCTGAACAGAGAGCTCAGTGAAGGACTCGATCCCAGGACCCTGGGATCATGACCTGAGCCAAAGGTAGAGGCTTAACCCACTGAGCCACCCAAGCACCCTAAAAGAAGATATTTTAAAAGTACATGGACACAAATGAAAATGAAAATAAAACTGTCCAAATCTACTAGGATAAAACAAAAGCTGATCTATGAAAGTAGTCCATAATAATACACGCCTAATTCCCAAAGCAAGAAAAATCTAAAATAAGCAAACTAACCTTTCACCTAAAGGAGCTAGAAAAAGAACAACAAACAAAATATATAACCAGCAAAATGAAGGAAATAATAAGGATTAAAGCAGAAATAACTGATAAAAAACTAAAAAATAATAAATCAATGAAATCAGAAGCTGATTCTTTGAAAAAAAAAGTGAATAAAATCACTGAACCTTTAATCAGAATTATCAAGAAAAAAAAGACTCAAATAAATAAAATGGAAAACGTGAGGAGAAATAACCAATACTGCAGAAATACAAACAATTATAAGAGAATATTATGCAAAACTGCAGGTCAACAAATTGGACAATCAGGAAGAAATGGACAAATTCTGAAATCCATATAAACTATCAAAACTGAAACAGGAAAAATTAGAAAACTTGAATAGACCAATAACCAGGAAAGAAATTGAATCAATAAACAAAAAATTCCTAAAAAATAAAATTCCAGGGCCAGATGACTTCACAGGTGAATTCCAACAAAAATTTAAAGAGGAGTTGTTATCTATTCCTATTAAACTATTCCAAAAATAGACCAGGAAGGAAAACTTTGAAATTCACTATTTTAGGCCAGCATTACCTTAATACCAAAACCAGACAAAGTCTCCACTATAAAAGATAACTAGAGGTCAATATCCCTGATGAACATGGATGCAAAAATTCCCAATAAAATACTAGGAAAACAGAATCCAACTTCACACTAAAAAAGCATTCACCACAACCAAGTGGGATTTATTCCTGGGTTTCCACTGTGGCCCAATATTCACAAATCAACCAAAATGATACATCACAACAATAAGAGAAGGGATTAAAAAAACATAGGATCATTTCAATAGATGGACAGAAAAGATTTGACAAAGTACATCTATTCATGATAAAATCTCTTAACAATGTAGCTTGAGAGGGAACATAGCTCAGCATAATAAATGCCATACATAAAAACCCTACAACTAAAATCACCCACAATGGAGAAAACTGAGGGCTTTTCCTCTATGATCAGGAACAAGATTGGGACATCCACATTCACCACTGTTATTTAACATAGTACTGAAAGATTGAAAGTGAGGGGGTAGAGAACAATTTATCATGCAAATGGACATCAAAAGAAAGCTAGAGTAGCAATCATTATATCAGATAAACTGGATTTTAAAACAAAGACTGTAGTAAGATATGAAGAAGGCCACTATATCATAATAAAAGGGTCTATCCAACAAGAAGATCTAATAGTTGTAAATATTTATGCCCTTAACCTGAGAACTGCCAATTATGTAAACCTCTTAATTACAAAATTAAAGATTCCTTGATATTAATACAATAATAATAGGCAACTTTAACACCCTACTCACAACAATGGACAGATCACCTAAGCAGATCAACAAGGAGACAATGGCATGGAATGACACCCTGGTCCAGATGGACATAAAAGATATATTCAAGAGTTTCATACTAAAGCAGCAGAATACACATTCCTTTCCAGTACACATGGAATATTCTCCAGAATAAATCACATACTGGGTCACAAATCAACCCTCAAATGACATAAAACCTTTGATATTCCATGCATATTTTCAGACCAAAATGCCTTAAAACTTGAAGTCAACTACAAGAAAAAAAATGGAAGGGCCAAAAATACATGGAGGTTAAAGAACATCATATTAAAGAAAGAATGGATCAACCAGAAAATTAAAGAACTTAAAAAATACGTGGAAGCAAATGAAAATGACAACAGGAAAGTTCAGAACATTTGAGATGCAGCAAAGACGGTCCTAGGAGGGAATTATATAGAAATATAAGCCTTTCTCAAGAAACAAGAAAGGTCTCAAATGCACAATCTAACATTACATCTAAAAGAGCTGGAAGAGGAACAGCAAATAAAGCCTAAATGGAGCAGGAGAAGAGAAATAATAAATAATTAGAGCAGAAATCAATGAGAGAAATAAATAAAAATAGAACAGATCAATGAAACTAGGAGTTGGTTTTTTGAAAGAATTAATAAGATTGATAAACCCCTACCCAGACTGACCCAAAAGAAAAGAGAAAGAACCCAAAAAATAAAATCATAAATGAAAGAGGAGAGATCAAAACCAACACCAAAGAGGTACAAATAATTACAAGAGAATATTAAGAACAATTGTATGCCAACAAATTAGGCAATCTGGAAGAAATGGATGCATTAATAGAAACATATAAACTGCAAAAAAAAAAAAATAGGAAGAAATAGAAAACCTGAACACACCCCATGACCAGCAAAGAAATTGAATCAGTATTCAAAAATCTCCCAACAAACAAAGTTGAGGGTCAGATGGCTTCCCATTCAAAGAAGGATTAATTCCCATTCTTCTGAAACTGTTTCAAAAGATAGAAATGGAAGGAAAACTTCCAAGCTCATTCTATGAGGCCAGCATTACCTTGATCCCAAAACCAAAGACCCGCTAAAAAGAATGATAGATCAATATGCCTGATAAAGATGGATGCAAAAATTCTCACCAAGACACTAGCTAATTGGATATAAAGGTACATTAAGAGGATTATTCACCATGACCAAATTGGATTTATTCCTGGACTGCTAGGGTGGTTCAACATCTGCAAATCAATCAAAGTCATACAATACATTAATAAAAGAAAGGACAAGAACAATATGATACTCTCATTAGATGGAGAAAAAAGCATTTAAGAAAATACAGCATCCATACTTAATAAAAGCTCTCTTCTCTGTATGGATAGACAGAACATACCTCAATATCAAAAAAGCCATCTATGAAAAACTCACAAAGAATATCATCCTCACAGGGGAAAAACTGAGAGCTTTTCTCCTAAGGTCAGGAACACAACAGGGATGTCCACTTCTACCACTGTTGTTCAAAATAGTACTAGAAGTCCGAGTCTCGGCAATCAGACAAAAAAAAAGAAATAAAGGCATCCAAATCAGCATATAAGAAGTAAAATTTTCACTCTTTGAAGACGATGTGATACCCCAAAACCCAAAAGACTCCACCAAAAATTTGCTATTACTGACACAGGAATTCAGCAAGGTCACAGGATATAAAATCAATGCATAGAAGTCAGTTGTATTTCTATACACTAACAATGTGACTGAGGAAAGAGAAACCAAGGAATCAATTCCATTTACAATTGTACCCAAAACCATGATACCTAGGAAAGAATCTAACCAAAGAAGCAAAGGATCTGTACTCAGAAAACTATAGAATACTCATGAAAAAAATTGGGGAAGACACAAAGAAATGGAAAAATATTCTATGCTCATGGATTGGGAGAAAAAATATTGTAAAAATTTCCATGCTACCCAAAGCAATCTACACATTCATGCAATCCCTATCAAAATACCATCAGCATTTTTCACAGAGCTGGAATAAACACCCTAAAAAATTTTTTAAGATTTCATTTATTTATTTGTCAGAGAGAGAGAGAGCATGCACACGAGCACACAAGCAGGCAGAGTGGCAGGCAGAGATGGAGAGGGAAGCAGGCTCCCCGAGGAGCAAGGAGCCTGATGTGGGACTCGATCCCAGGACCCTGGGATCATGACCTGAGCCGAAGACAGAGACTTAACCGACTGAGCCACCCAGGCGTCCCAAAGCCCTAAAATTTGTATGGAACCAGAAAAGACCCCAAATAACCAAGTAATGTTGAAAAAACCCCAAAGCTAGTGGCATCACAATTCCAGATTTCAACCTCTATTACAAAGCTGTAATCCTCAAGACAGTATGGTACTGGCTCCAAAACAGACACAAAAATCAATGAAGCAGAAATGAATCCTCAACTCTCTTGTCAAGCAGTCTCTGAAAAAGGTGAAAAGAATATTGAATGGAAAAAAGACTGTCTCTTCAACAAATAGTCTTGGGAAAATTGGACAGCCACATGCAGAAGAATGAAACTGAACCACTTTCTTCCAATAGACACAAAAATAAAATGGATGAAAGACAGAAATCCATCAATATTATAGAGGGGAATGCAGGCAGCAACCTCTTAGACCTTGGCCACAGCAACTTCTTGCTAGACAGGTTTCCAAAGGCAAAAGAAACAAAAGCAAAAATGAACTTTTGGGACTTCATCAAGGTAAAAAGTTTTCGCACAGCAAAGGAAATAGTCACCAAAACTGAAAGGCAACCTAAAGAATGGGAGAAGATATTTGCAAATCTCTTATCAAATAAGGGGCTAATACCCAAAATCTATAAAGAACTTATCAAACTCAATACACACACACATACACACACACAAAATCCAGTCAAGAAATGGGCAGAAGACATGAACAGATATTTCTCCAAATAGGACACAAAAATGGCCAACATGGACATGAAAAAAAGTTCAATGTCACTCGAGGAGAAATGAATCAAAACCACAATGACAATAAGATTGATAAACCATTGGCCACACTAATCCAAAAGAAAAGAGAGAAAGCCCAAATTCATAAAATTATGAATGAAAAGGGAGAAATCACAACTAACACCAAGGAAGTAGAAACAATCATCAGAAGTTATTATCAACAGTTATATGCCAATAAGCTAAGCAACCTAGATGAAATGGATGCATTCCTGGAAAACTATAAACTCCCAAAATTGAATCAAGAAGAAATTAACAACCTGAATAGACTGATATCTAGTAACAAGATTGAAGCAGTGATCAAAAACCTCCCAAAAAACAAGAGCCCAGGACCTGATGGATTCCCTTGGGGAATTCTACCAAACTTTCAAAGAAGAAATTAACACCTATTCTCTTGAAGCTGTTTCAAAAAATTGAAGCAGAAGGAAAACTTCCAGACTCTTTCTATGAAGCCAGCATTACCCTGATCCCCAAACCAGGCAAAGACCCTACCAAAAAGGAGAATTTCAGACCAATATCACTGATGAATATGGATGCTAAGATTCTCAACAAAATCCTAGCAAACAGGATCCAATGGCACATTAAAAAGATAATCCACCATGACCAAGTGGGATTCATCCCTTGGTTACAAGGATGGTTCAACATTCACAAATCAATCAATGTTGTAGAACAAATCAGTAAGAGAAGAGAGAAGAACCACATGGTCCTCTCAAAGGATGCAGAAAAAGCATTTGACAAAATCCAGCATCCGTTCCTGATGAAAAGGCTTCAAAGTATAGAGATAGAGGGAACATTCCTCAACTTCAGAAAATCTATCTATGAAAGACCCACAGCAAATATCATCCTCAATGGGAAAAAGCTTGCAGCCTTCCCGTTGAGATCAGGAACACAACAAGGATGCCCACTCTCACCACTCTTGTTCAACACAGTATTAGAAGTCCTAGCGACAGCAATCAGGCAACAAAGAGAAATAAAAGGTATCCAAATTGGCAATGAAGAAGTCAAACTCTCTCTCTTCGCAGATGACATGATTCTTTATATGGAAAACCCAAAAGACTCTACCCCTAAACTACTAGAACTCATACAGCAATTCAGTAACGTGGCAGGATACAAAGTCAATGTACAGAAATCAGTGGCTTTCTTATACACTAACAATAAAAATACAGAAAGGCAAATTAGAGAATCAATTCCATTTACTATAGCACCAAGAACCATAAGATACCTGGGAATAATCCTAACCAAAGAGGTAAAGGATCTGTACTTGAGGAACTATAGAACACTCATGAAAGAAATTGAAGAAGACACAAAAAGATGGAAGACCATTCCATGCTCTTGGATCTGAAGAATAAACATTGTTAAAATGTCTATATTGTCTAGAACAATCTATACTTTTAATACCATTCCGATCAAAATTCCACCAGTATTTTTCAAAGAGCTGGAGCAAATAATCCAAAAATTTGTATGGAACCAGAAGAGACCCCGAATCCCTAAGGAAATGCTGAAAAACAAAAATAAAACTGGGGGCATCACGTTACCTGATTTCAAGCTTTACTACAAAGCTGTGATCACCAAGACAGCATGGTACTGGCATAAAAACAGACTCATAGACCAGTGGAACAGAGTAGAGAGCCCAGATATGGACTCTCAACTCTATGGGCAAATAATCTTCGACAAAACAGGAAAAAATATACAGTGGAGAAAAGACAGTCACTTCAATAAATGGTGCTGGGAAAACTGGACAGCTATATGTAGAAGAATGAAACTCGACCATTCTCTTACACCGTACACGAAGATAAACTCAAAATGGATAAAAGACCTCAACATGAGACAGGAATTCGTCAGAATCCTAGAGGAGAACATAGGCAGTAATCTCTTTGATATCAGCCACAGCAACTTCTTTCAAGATATGTCTCCAAAGGCAAAGGAAACAAAAGCAAAAATAAACTTTCGGGACTTCATCAAAATCAAAAGCTTCTGCACAGCAAAGGAAACAGTCAACAAAACAAAGAGGAAACCCACGGAATGGGAGAAGATATTTGCAAATGACGGTACAGACAAAAGGTTGATATCCAGTATCTATAAAGAACTCCTCAAACTCAAAACACACAAAACTGATAATCATATCAAAAAATGGGCAGAAGATATGAACAGACACTTCTCCAATAAAGACATACAAATGGCTATCAGACACATGAAAAAATCACTAGCCATCAGGGAGATTCAAATTAAAACCACATTGAGATATCACCTTACACCAGTTAGAATGGCCACAATTAGCAAGACAGGAAACAACATGTGTTGGAGGGGATGTGTAGAAAGGGGAACCCTCTTACACTGTTGGTGGGAATGCAAGTTGGTGCAGCCTCTTTGGAGAACAGTGTGGAGATTCCTCAAGAAATTAAAAATAGAGCTTCCCTATGACCCTGCAATTGCACTACTAGGTATTTACCCCAAAGATACAGATGTAGTGAAAAGAAGGGTCATCTGTACCCCAATGTTCATAGCAGCAATGGCCACGGTCACCAAACTGTGGAAAGAACCAAGATGCCCTTCAATGGACGAATGGATAAGGAAGATGTGGTCCATATACACTATGGAGTATTATGCCTCCATCAGAAAGGATGAATACCCAACTTTTGCAGCAACATGGATGGGACTGGAAGAGATTATGCTGAGTGAAATAAGTCAAGCAGAGAGAGTCAATTATCATATGGTTTCAGTTATTTGTGGAGCATAACAAATAGCATGGAGGACAAGGGGAGTTATAGAGGAGAAGGGAGTTGGGGGAAATTGGAAGGGGAGGTAAACCATGAGAGACTATGGACTCTGATAAACAATCTGAGCGTTTTGAAGGGGCGGGGGGTGGGAGGTTGGGGGAACCAGGTGGTGGGTATTAGAGAGGGCACGGATTTCATGGAGCACTGGGTGTGGTGCAAAAATAATGAATACTGTTATGCTGAAAAAAAAAACCACAATGAGACTTGACCTCACACCCATTGGAATGGCTAAAATTATTAAGTCGGGAAGAAAGAGATGTTAGCGAAGAGGTAGAGAAAGAAGAATCCCCTCACACTGTTGAAGGGAATACAAACTGGAGCATTCATTCTGTAAAACAATATGGAGGTTTCTCAAAAAGTTAAAAATAGAGCCACCCTATGACCCAGTCATTACACTGCTCAGTATTTATCCAAATGATACAATGATTCAAAGGATCACATGCACCCCAATGTTTATAGCAACAATGTCCACAATAGCCAAACTATGGATACAACCCAGATATCTATTGACAGATGAATGGATAAAGAAGATACGGTGTATACATTTATACAATGAAATATTACTCAGCCACCAAAAAGAATGAAATATTGCCATTTGCAATAAGACAGATGTAAATAGAGGGTATTATGCCAGGTGAAATAAGTCAGTCAGAGAAAGACAAATACCATATGATTTCACTCATATGTGGAATTTAAGAAACAAAACAGATGAACATAGGGGAAGGAAAGGAAAAGTAAAATATGAAGAAAAATAAAACAGAGATGGAGGCAAACCATAAGAGACTGAGGGTTGTTAGAGGGGACATGGATGGGGGGATGGGGTAGCTGAATGATGAGTATTAAGGAAAGCATTTGATGTAATGAGCACTGGGTGTTATATGCAACTAATTAATCACTAAATTCTACCTCTGAAACTAATACTACAGTATGTGTTCATTAAATTGAGTTTAAATTTTAAAAAGTTAAAAAATGTGACAATATCAACATAAGTGGTAATATATCTATAAAGGTGCAGTTTTATATACTATTTAACCTAAACTGGAATTAATTCAAACTTTTCTGTAAAGTTAAGAGTTATAAGTTAGTAGTTAAAAGTTATAAGTTAAAAGTTAACTTTTATAAAGTTAAGCCTAGCACAGCCATGTTCCATGGTCCCAAGAAGCATCTGAACCATATAGCAGGTCCAAAGCATGTATTGGATAAACTGACCACTGTGTTTGTCCCTCATCCATCTACCTGTCCCCATAAGCTGAGAGAATGTCTCTCTCTCTCTCTCTCTCATGATTTCTCCTAAGGAACAGATTTAAGTGTACCCTAACAAGATCGAGTAAAGATCTGTCTGCAGTATTTTATCAAGAGATTAATGGCAGGGTCAAACCTGATATAACTCACACTGGTGGTTTTATGAATGTTGTCAGCACCGACAAGACTAGGGAGAATTCCCACCTCATCTATGACATCAAGGGTCACTTTGCAGTTCATAATATTACACCTGAGGAGACAAAGTGTAAGTTGTGCAAAGTGAGAAAGATCTTTCTGGGGACAAAAGGAATCCCTGATCTGGTGACCAATGATGTTCATACCATCTGCTATCCTGATCCCCTCAACAAGGTTAATGACACTGTTCAGATTGATTTGAAGAGTGTAAAGATTACTGACTTGATCAGTTTTGAGACTGGCAATCTCTGTATGGTGATTAGAGATGCTGATCTGGGAAGAATTGGTGTGATCATCAACAGACACAATCTGGTTCTTCTGGTGTAGTTCATATGAAATATGCCAATGGCAAGAGCTTTGCCATCTGGCTCTTAAACATTTTTGTTACTGGCAAAAGCAATAAATCATGGATTTTTCATCTCTATGGAAAGGATATCCACATCATCATTGCTGAAAAGAGAGCAAAAAAAAACTTATGGCCAAATGAAACAATGGTAAAATGGTCTCTAGGTGATATGATTGGAAGTCTTTATACTTAAAGATAATGCAGCTAACTGAACATAAGGAAGAAGAAGAAGAAGAAGAAGAAGAAGAAGAAGAAGAAGAAGAAGGAGGAGGAGGAGGAGGAGGAGGAGGAGGAGGAGGAGGAGGAGGTGGAGAAAATGCAGCAAACAACACAAAAATAAAGTTAAGATGTTAGTTGTAATCCTTACAGTAACCAGGAAGAAAAAAGTTTAAGATATACAAAAAAAAGAAGAAGAAAGAAAGAAAGAAAGAAAGAAAGAAAGAAAGAAAGAAAGAAGTAATAAAAATGTTACACGAGAAATAAATCATAAAACAAGGTTATAATGAAAAATTGAAAAACATAAAATGTATGGCATATAAAAAACAAATAACAAATGGCAGATGTAAATCCTTATCAGTAATTACTTTAAATTTAATGGATTAAAGACTCCAATTAAAAGTCAGAGATTGGTAGAATGTATGTTAATAAATGGTTCAACTATATGATGTCTTTAAGAGTTACACCTTAGATCCAAAGATACAAATAGTTTGAAAAAGAAAGGATGGAAAATATATATCCATGCAAATAGTATCAGAAAGAGATCTGGTGATGCTATACTGATATCAGACAAAACAGACTTTAAGTCAAAAATTGTTATAAGATGAAGAAGGATATTATAGATCAGTAACAGTGTCAATCTATTAAGGAGATGCATCAATTATAAATTTATTTCCACCTAAAAACAGAACCACAAAATATATGAAGCAAAAACTGATAATTATAGGAACAGTTCTATAATAGTATGAAACTTTAATATCCTACTTTCAATAATGACCAGAACCGCTCAACAGAAGATAAATAATGAAATAAATGTTGTGAACAACACTACAGACCAACTTAGCCTAATAGACATATACAAAACACTCCACCTACCAACACTGAAATACATGTTTTCCTCAAGTACACATGGAATATTCTCCAGAATAAGCCATGTAAGTTTGCAAAAATAAGTGTCAAGGAATTTTAAAATACTAAAATTATACAAAATATCTTATCTTACCACAAGGGAATAAAACTAGAAATCAATAGCAGTAGGAAAACTAGAATACATATAAATATGTGCAAACTAAATAGCAACCCCTTAAACAACCAAAGGGTCTAAGAAGATATTACAAGCAAAATCAGAAATTAATTTGAGATGAATAAAAATGAAAACACAACATACCAAAATGATAATTGTGTTTGCAGGAATTTTTAACAGTAATATCTATGTTAAAAATAAAGATCCCAAATCAATAACTTAATCTTATACCTTAAGTAGGTAAAAAAGAAGAGAAAACCACATCCAAAACTAGCAGAAAGAAGGAAATGATAGAGGTTAGAGCAAAAATTAATGAAGAGAATAGAAAAATGGAAACCAACAAAACAAAAATTTCATTTTTTGAAGATCAACACAATGATAAAAATTTACCTAGATTGACAAAAAAATATAATACTCAAATTATTAAAATCAGGAATGTAAGAGGGACATTACTACAGACCTTACAGAAATACAAAGAATTATAAGAAAATATTTTGAATGATCATATGCCAAAAAATTAGATAACCCAGATGAAATGGACAAATTCCTAGAAACACACAAACTACCAAAACTGATTTAAGAATTAATAGAAAATCTGGACAAACCTGTAAGAAGAGAGACAGAATCAGTCATTAACAAATTCCCAATAAATCACATCACCAATGGCCTTATTGGCTAATTCTACCTGACAATTATAGGGAAATTTAAACCTATTCTTCTCAAACTCTTCCAAATAATAGAATAGGAAGGAACATTTACATACTCTATGAGGTAAGCATTACTCTGATACCAAAGCCTAACAAAGACACCATAAGAACACAAATACAGATGCAAAAATTCTAACAAAATACTAGCAAACAATCCAGCAGCATATTAAGAGGTTATATATCAATCATGTTCAATTAGTATATCCTGGAAAAGCAAGGATGATTCAATACACATAAGTTAGTGTAATACCCCACATTGATAGAATTATGGAAAAACACCTCATGATCATTTAAACTGATGCAGGAAAAAAAAATCTGACAAAATACAACACAAATTAATGATAAAGACACACAATAAAATGGGATTAGAAGGGAACTTCTTCAACTTGATAAAAGGCACTTATGAAAAACAAATAGCTAATACTTTCTCAATGCTGAAAGACTGAAAGCTTTCCCCTTAAGACCAGAAACAAGACAAGGATGTCCACTTTTGCCATTCTATTCAATGTTGTATTGGAAGTTCTAGCCAAAGCAATTAGGTAAGAAAAAATAAAAGGCAACCAAATTAGAAAGAAAGAGTAAAATTATCTCTATTCACAGATGACATGATCTTATATATAAAAATCCTTCAAAATCCATGAAAAAAAGTGTTCAGCTAATAATAAATGAATTCAGCAAATTTGCAGGATGCAATAACAGCATGCAAAAATCAGTATATTTTTATACACTAGCAATGAATAATTTGAGGAAATTAAGACAACTCCATGTACAAAAGCATCATAAAGAATTAAAAATTTAAGAACAAATTTAAGCAGTAATTTGCAAGACTTGTATATACACTGAAAACTAAAAAAATATTGCTGAAAGAATTTTTAAAAGACCTAAATTAATGGGAAGACACCCCATGTTGATTGCCTAGGAGGCTTAATATTGTAAAGAAAACAGTAATTCACAAATTGAACTACAGAATCAATGCAATTTCTGTCAAAATCCCAATAGCCTATTTACATAAGTGGAAAAGCTAACCCTAAAATTCATATGGAAATATAAGGGGACCTCAAATACTCAGAACAACCTTGAAAAAAAAATAAAGTTGGAAAGTCCCATTTCCCAATTTCAAAACACGCTACAAAACTACAGTAGTCAAAACATTAAGTAATGACATAAGGATAGATATAGGAATAAATGTGACAGAATTGAGAGCTCAGAAATAAACCAATAGATCTATAGCCCATTGATACTAATAAGGTTCAAAGATCATATAATGAGGAAAGAAGACTCTAGTCAGTAAATGGTGCTGGTTTAACTGTATATCCATAAACAGAAAAAATAAGTGGACCCTTACCTCACACTATATACAAAAATTAAATCCAAAAAGAATCAGAGATCTAAATGTAAGCTAAAACTAATAAAACTTTTAGAAGAAAACATAGGAGTAAATCTTCATGACCTTTGTTTTAGCACTGGAATCATAGCTGGGACACCAAAAGCACAAGAAACAAAAGAAAAATCTTGGACTTCATTAAAATAAAAATTATATCCAACAAAGGACACAAACAAGAAATTGATAAGAAATCACAGAGTAGAATAAAATATTTCCAAATAATATAAGATGGGATTAATATTCAAAATATATAAAGAACTCTTACAACTCCACCACAAAAACACAACCACTTTAAAAATGGGCAAAGGATTTGAATACACATTTCTCAAAAACTGTGCAAATGATTAAAAACTACATGCAAAAATGTCCAATTTTTATTAGACATTCAACTCAAAACCACAATGAGGAAAAACATACAAAGATAGCTACAATAAAAAATTAAATACATTTTGGGAAGGATAAAGAGAAATTAAGACCTTTGTACGTTTCTAGAGGGAAGGTAAAATAGTGAAGCAATGTGAAAAACTTTTGTGGTTCCTCAAAAAGGTAAACATAGAATGATGATGTGACCCAGGTATTCCACCCCTTGGTGTATACCCAAAAGAATTCAAAACAGATATTCAAGCAATAACTTGCATATAAATGTTCATAGAAGCACTATTCTTCTACATTGAAAACTACAAAATGTTGCTAAAATTATTTAAAAACATCCCATGCCCATGGATTGGAAGATGATCTTAAGGTGTCAAAGCTATACAAAGCAATGAGTAGATTTAATGCAACCCTTATGTAAATGCCAATGGTGTTTTGTGCAGAAATTTTTTTTAAAATGTCCTAACATTAATATAGAATCTCAAAGACCCAAATAGCCAAACAATCTTGAAAAAGAATAAAGTTGGAGTTTTCACATTTCTTAATTTCAAATCATATTACAAAGCTACAACAGTCAAACAAAGTAGTAATATTGTAAACATCAAAATACAGACCAGTGGAATAGAATAAAGCACAGAAATGATCACATATATGGTCAAATGATTTTCAACACGAGTACAAAAACCATCCCATGGGGAAAAGATGGTCTTTTCAACAAGTGGTCCTAAGAAAACTGGATATCCACATGCAGAAGAATGAAGATGAAACCTTAAGTTACACCATATTTAAAAAATTAACTCAAAATAAATCAAAAACCTAAATGTAAGAGTCAGAAGTAAAAAATTCTCAGGAAGAAAAAAAGAGGAAAACTTCTTGACATCGAATTTGGCAATGCCTTCTAGGATATAATACCAAAAACACAGGCAACAAAAGTTGAAAAAAAGAAAAAAGACAGATTGGACAACATCAAAATTAACAAGGTCAACAGAATCAACATACAAAATGAAACAAAGTATTTTCAAATTTTACATCGTATATGGGTTAATATCTTGAATATATAAGGAACTCCAGAGTTGTGAGAAAGATGGCAGCAGAGTAGGAAGGTCTTAGACCCACCTTGTCTCATGAACACAACATATAACATTCATTTTATAGAAGTCCCAGAAAAGGAGACAGAATATTTATTTGAGAAAATAATAGCTAAAAAATTTCCAAATCTGAGGAAGGAACCACATCCAGATCCAGGAGGCACGTAGAATTCCCACCAAAACCAACAAAATCAAGCTAACACCAAGACACATTAGAATTAAATTTGCAAAATATCATGATAAAGAAAAAAAAATAAAAGAAGCAAGAAAAAAAGTCCTTATCTTAGATGTGAAAACCCATAAATACTAGCTGAAAGCATCACAACAGAAACTTGACAAGCCAGAATAAAATGGCATGATATATTCAATGGGCTGAATGGGAAAAATCTGCAGCCAAGAATCTTTTAACTAGCAAGGCTATCATTCAGAATAGGAGGAAAATTTAAAAAAAAAAAAAAGAGTTTCTCAGAAAAAAAAAATTAAGGAATCTGTGACCATTAAACCAGCCTTGCAAGAAATATTAAAGGACACACTTTCAGTGGAAAGAAAGGAGAGACCAAAAGTGACAAAGACAAGAAAGTATCAGAGAAAATCTATAGAAACAATGACAAAACAAGTAATAAAATGAAAATAGATACATATCAATACATATCATGTAAATGGACTAAATGTTCCAATCAAGAGACATAGGGTATAAGAATGCATAAAATAACAAGGTCCATCTATATAATACCTAAGGAGACTCATTATAGACCAAATGACACCTGCAGATAGAAAACAAGGGAGTGAAATATTTATCAGGCAAATGGTTGTCAAAAGAAAGCCAGAGTAACAATACTTATATTCGACAAACTAGATATTAAATCAAAGACTGAAAAACAAAGTAGGGCACTATAAAATCATAAAGGGGAAAATCCAAGAAGATCTAGCAATGATAAAAATTTATGCACTCAAATGGAAGCACCCAAATATATAAAATAAATAACAAATATAAAGTAACTAATTTTTAATAACACAATAATAGTAGGTGACATTATCAGCTTTCATACATCAATGGAAGTTCATCTAGACAGCAAATCAACAAGGAAACAATGGCTTTCAATGACAAGCTGGACCAGATTCTCTTAACAGATATAATCAGAACATTCAATCTTAAAACAACAGAATACACATTCTTTTCAAGTGTACATGGAATATTGTACAGTATACAACACACATAAGTTTGCAAAATAGGCCTCAACAAATACAAAAAGACTGAAGTAATACCATACACCTTTTATGATCCCAAAAATATAAAATTAGAAGTTAACCACAAGAAAAAAATTTAGGCATCTGCCTTCGGCTCAGGTCATGATCCCAGGGTCCTGGGTTCAAGCCTGCTTCTTCCTGTCCCTCTGCCTGCCACTCCCCCTGCTTGTGCTCTCTTTCTCCCTCTATCTCTCTCTCACATAAATAAATAAAATCTTTTAAAAAAAAGAAAAAAATCTGGTAAGACCACAAATACATGGAGGTTAAGCAACATGCTGCTAAACAAAGAAAGGGACAACCAGGAAATCAAAGAAAAAAATTTAAAAATACAAGGAAAAAATGCAAATGAAAAGAATGGTCAAAAACCCTTGGGATGCAGCAAAAGTGGTCATAAGAGGGAAGTATATAGCAATAGAGGCCTACCTCAAGAAGTAAGAGAACTCTCAATTACACAACTTAACTCTGTACCTCAAGGAGCTTGAAAAAGAACAAACACCAAAGCCTAAAACTACCAGAAAAGTCTTCCTAAGGGAAGTGTGATTGACAGCCAAAAACCAGGCCTCTCCTCCAAAAGACCAGCACAAAAATCCCTACATGAACCAGGTCTATTGACCATAGAGAGCTGCAAAGCATCAGCTTTAGTGGAAATAGATCAGGTGCAAACACTCCAAACACAGAAAAGACAGAAACCTAAAAAAATGACAAGAGAGAGGAATTCATCCCAAAAGAAAGAACAAGAAGAGGTCATGGCCAGGGAGTTAATTAAAAATAGATATAAATAGAGCAAGAAGCAGAAGTGTAGGAGATCTAAATATCATCAGGTCCCAGGAGTTCAGCTAGATAGTTATCAAACAATTCTGAACAGCTACAAACTTGAGAAAAGAGAGAAGAGAAGAAGAGCAGCAATTCTAGGAACAGAAAATTGACCACTTTCTGGAAGGTAGGACATGCAGAGAAGTGAATCCGAGGCAACATTCAGGAAGATAGACCATGGGGCGGGGGCAGCTCCCAGCAAGCAACAGAGCAACAGAGCACAAAACTAGGACTTTTGGAAGTCTGCTCGACTGAGGGATGTCACTCCAGAGGCTAAGCAAGGGGTGAAGCCCTCACAGGGACAGTGTGGTCTCAGAGCCAGCCTGCAGGGTCTCAAAAAGACCAGGGGTGTCTGAGTGTGGCAGAGCTCCCAGGTATCGGTGTGGGGAAGCTGGTTGCAGAGACAGAGACAAGAAGTGTGCTCTCAGCTCACGGTTACCTTAAACTGGGATCTGAGGCACAGTTGGGCCACTGCTTTATGGGCAGGGACCCAACAAGCAGCAGATCCAAGGAGACTCACCTTTCTCCTCTGGGAGGAGCTGAACAAGTGTGTGCTGAAGGAGTCTGCTGGGATTGGAGACTCCAAACAGGCCCTGCACCAGAGATAGAAATGCTTGGTCACAGGCTGGGTGAGCTCAGAGCACAGCCAGAGACCAGGGAGACCAGAGGAATTGACTGCTTTTCTCTGAGGGCACCCTGAGGAGTGGGCCCCCAAGCTCTCAGCTCCTAAGGGGCCAGAGATTGGGAGGCCACCATCTTCATTCTCCTCCTCCAAAGCTGTATGGAAAGCATTGAGGAAACAAAAGACCAAAACTGAGCAGATTACTTACCCTGGCCCCTGGCAAGAGCAATGCAATTCCACCTTGGGCAAAGACATTTGAGAATCACTGCAGCAGGCCCTCCACCAGAAGATCAGCAAGAACATCCAGCCAAGACCAAGTTCACCAATCAATGAGAACTGTGGAACTCCAGAGCTAGGGGAAAGCAATGTGTCGAATTCATGGCTTTTCCCCCATGATCATTTAGTCTTTCAAACTTAAATTTTTTAATTTTATTTTTTCCTATTCTACTTTTTTAAATATTCCTCTTTCCAATTTTAGCATTTTAACCTACTTTTTCTTATCAATACCATTTCAAAAATCTTTTTTAAATTTTCATTGTTATAGTCATAGTTTATCCCTTCCTTGTATTTAACCTTGTTTTTTGTACACATATAGGTTTTTTTCTTTAAAATTTTGAGATACAATTTCTTCTAATAGATCAAAATATACCCTAAATCTAGCACATAGTTTTGTTCTAGTTTCTAACTTGATCACATTCTCTCCTCTCTTTCTTTTTTTTCTTTTCTTTTTTCAACCAACTTCTTATCAATTCCTTTTTTAAAATCTTTTTTAATTTTCATCTTTACAGTCATATTCTATCCCTTCATTGTATTTACCCTTCTTTTTGTGTGTATATATATATGTTTCTTTTTCTTTAAAATTTTGGAAGGTATTTTCTTCTAACAGACCAAAATACACCCAAAATCAAGTATGTGGCTCTGTTCTATTCGCAAGTCTAATATATACATATTTTTTTTTCTTTTTATCTTCCCTTTCTTATTGCCCCCAGTTTGGGGTCTCTTCTGATTTGGCTAATGTATATTTTTCTGGGGTCATTGCTACCCTTTTAGTATTTTGTTCTCTCACTCATCTATTATTACCTGGATAATATGACAAGGCAGAAAAACTCACCACATAAAAAACAACAAGCAGCAGTACCAACTGCTGGGGACCTAATCAATATGGATATTGGTAATATGTCAGATCTAGAGTTCAGAATGACGATTCTCAAGGTGTTGCTGGGATCAAAAAAAGCATGGAAGATATTAGAGAAACACTGTCTGGAGGAATAAAATCTCTTTCTGGAGAAATAAAAGAACTAAAATCTAATCCAGTTGAAATCAAAAAAGGTATTAATGAGGTGCAATAAAAAATAGAGGCTCTTACTGCTAGGATAAATGAAGCAGAAGAGAGAATTAGTGATATAGAAGACCAAATGACAGAGAATAAAGAAGCCGAGCAAAAGGGAGGCAAACAACTACTGGACCATGAGGGGAGAAATTGAGAGATAAGTGATACCATAAGATGAAACAATATTAGAATAATTGGGATTCCAGAGGAAGAAGACAGAGAGACAGGGGCAGAAGGTATATTGGAGCAAATTATGGCAGAGAATTTCCCTAATTTGGCAAAGGGAACAAGCACCAAAATACAGTAGGCATGGAGATCCCCCTCAAAATCAATAAAAATGGGTCCACACCCCATCATCTAATAATATAACTTACAAGTCTCAGTGATAAGAAGAAAGTCCTGAAAGCAACTCTGGACAAGAGGTCTGTAACATACAATGGTAGAAATATTAGATTGGCAGCAACCTATCCAGAGAGACCTGGCAGGCCAGAAAGGACTGGCGTAATATATTCAGAGCATTAAATGAGAAAAATATGCAGCCCAGAATACTATATCCAGCTAGGCTGTCATTGAAAATAGAAGGTGAGATAAAAAGCTTTCAGCACAAACAAAAACTAAAAGAGTTTGCAAACACCAAACCAGCCCTACAGGAAATATCAAAAGGGGTCCTCTAAGCAAAAAGAGAGCCTAAAGGTAACAGACCAGAAAGGAACAGAGACAATATACAGTAACAGTCACCTTAGTGGCAATACAATGACACTAAATTCATATCTTTCAATAGTTACCCTGAATATAAATGGGCTAAATGCCTCAATCAAAAGACAGAGTATCAGATTGGATAAAAAAAACAAGAACCATCAATACACTGTCTGCAAGAGACTCATTTTTTAAACTTTTTTAAACATCTTAATTGTTTTTTAATTTTTTCAGTGTTCCAAGATTCATTGTTTATGTACCATACCCAGTGCTCCATGAAATACATGCCCTCCTTAATACCCACCACCAGGCTCACCCATCCTCTCACCCCCTTCCCTTCCAAAACCTCAGTTTGTTTCTCAGAGAAATCTGTTTGCTGTTTTTCATGGTGACACACCATAGATTGTACACACCATGAAGGTCGGGGACCATTTTTCTAGGACAAAGAGCACTAGTCAGAGCACAGTGAACCTCTAATCCAAAGGGGAGAGAGGATATGAGTAGTTCTAGCTCCTTTAAGATTTGGAGTTTTGAATCCCAGCCACTCAAAGACAAAATGAAGGAGAGCTGGGCACTGGGTGTGCTGATGGCCCTCACTTTACTGTGAGGGGTTCCTGAAGACCAGGGGATATGAGATCCCCTGTCTTGTCTGGGGACAAGAGTGGGGTGTCACCATTTCACTCCCACTGCCCGCATGGTCAAATATCAGAGAGCAACACAGCAGCCTCTAACATCAAACTCTGCCCCCCTGTACTTGGCAGCTACTTTTTTTTTTAATGGGGCAGGATTGACTCTGATATCATACATTGGACCTCTCATCCAGAAGAGCAAAATAGGCAGCACACAGCATGTACCAAGACTGCTGATCATAGAGTGCTTTAAGGCACAGTTCTGATGGAAATAGGACCAGTTTGTATTTTTTTCTCATTCTTTTTTTCTCTTTTTACTTCATAATCAGGATTATAGTTACTTGTTGTTAGTTTTTTTCATTTCCATGTCCCTCTTTTATCTTTTTTTTTAGATTTTATTTATTTGTTTGACACACACAGAGAGAGCCCTAGCAGAGGGAGCAGCAGACAAAGGCAGAGGGAGAAGCAGGCTCCCTGTTGAGCAGATATCCCAATGTGGGACTTGGTCCCATGACCCTGGGATCATGACCTGAGCCAAGGGCAGACACTCAACTGACTGAGCCACTCAGGAGTCCCTCTTTTCTTTTTCTTTATATTTTCTCTTTCTTTTTCTTTGGAATCAGGCTTATAGTTTTTTTGATTGTCTGTTTGTTTGTTTTTTCATTCCATTCCCTTTTCTATTTTTTAGGAGTGGGGGAAAAAGGCTTTTCTTCTTTTATTTATTTTTCTTTCTTTACTTTTTTTCCCCAGGCTTCCTTCCACAAACAAATTAATACACACATAGATAAAGATCCAAACACTCCCCACTGAAAGCAAGGTTGAACTCTGCAGAGGACTGACCATGGAAAGGACCAGCCAAAACACAACAGCAGAGTGCACACAGCATAGACCAGAAACACTTCTTGATGTGCCAAACCCTGGACAATGTGTAATCCCTTTTTTAAAAAACATCACTATGTGGTACAGGAAATTTAACAAGCTTTCATAACACATGAAAGACAGAAACTTAGCCAAAATAATAAGATGGATAAATTCTCCTCAAAGGAAAGACCAGGAAGATATCACAGCCAGGAACTTGATAAAAACAGATACAAACAATATATCTGTAGAAGAATTTAGAACAACAGTCATAAGACTACTAGGTGGGCTTGAAAAATCTTAGAAGATAGCTGAGGAACCTGTGCTGCAAAGAATAAGACTTGAAAACTAGCCAGGCTGAAATTTTTTTAAATGCTATAACTGAGATGCAAAACAGACTGAAAATAATCATGATGAGGATTGAAGAAGTGGAGGAGAGAATAGGTGATATAGAAGATAAAATTATGGAAAATAATGAAGCTGAAAAGAAGAGGGAAAGAAAACTATTAGAACTCAGAGGGACACTTAGGGACCTCAGTGATTCCATAAAGCAAAATAATACCATATCATAGGAGTACTAGAAAAAAAAGTGGGAAAATGGGAAAGGTTTATTTGAACAAATTATAGTTGTGAAGGTCCCCAATCTGGGAACAGAAATAGGCATTCAAATTCTAGAGGCTCAGAGAATTCCACTGAAAATCAACAAAAAGAGGCAACACCATGACATATCATAGTAAAACTTGCAAAATATAAAGGTAGAGAATTCCAAAAACAGCTAGGGAAAGAATGCCCTTAAACTGCAAAGGCAGACACATAAGTCTAACAGCAGACCTGTCCACAGAGACTTGATAAGCCAGAAAGTTATGGCATCATATATGCAACGTGCTAAATGGGAAAAACATGCAGCCAAGAATATTTTATCCAGCAGGTTTGTCATTCAGAATAGAGGGAGAGATAAATAGTTCCTAAGACATAGAAAAACTAAAGGAGTTTGTGAACACTAAACCAGCTCTTCAAAAATATTAAGGGGGACCCTTTGAATGGGAAAGAGAGACCATAAGTAAAAAGACTAGATAGGAACAGAGACAATCTATAGAAACAATGTCTTTACAGGTAATACAATAGCACTAACTTCATGTCTTTCAATAATTACTCTGAATGTAAATAGACCAAATGCTCCAATCAAAAGACATAGGGTATCAGAGTGGATAAAAAAAAAAGACCCATCAAAATGCTGCTTACAAGAGACTCATTTTAGACACACAGTCACCTTCAGATTGAAAGTGAGGGGGTGTAGAACAATTTATCATGCAAATGGACATCAAAAGAAAGCTGGAATAGCCATCCTTATATCAAACTGGATTTTAACCCAAATACTATAATAAGAGATAAAGAAAGTTACAATATCATAATAAAATAATCTATCCAACATGAAGATTTAACAATTATAAAAATGTATGCCCCTAACATGGGAGCAGCCAATTACATAAATTGATTAATAATAAACTTAAAGATACTCATTGATAATAATATAATAATAGTAGGGGACTTTAACATCCCCCTCACTGCAATGGACAGATCATCAAAGCAGAAGATCAACAAGGAAACAAAGGCTTTCAGTGACACACTGGACCAGATGAACTTCACAGTTATCATCCGAGCATTTCATCCCAAAGCAACAGAATACAGACTCTTTTTGAGTGCACATGGAACATTATCCAGAATAGATCACTTGCTGGTCACAAATAAGCCCTCAATTGGTACAAAAATATTGAGATCATACCTTGTGTATTTTCAAATCACAATGCTATGAAACTTGAAGTCCACTAGAAGAAAAATTTGGAAGGACCACAAACACATGGAGGTTAAAGAACATTCTACTAAAGAACAAATAGGTCAACCAGAAAACTAAAGAACTTAAAAAATACATGGAAACAAATGAAAATGAAACATGACAGTCCAAAATCTTTGGGATGAAGCAAAAGCAGTCCTAAGGGGGAAGTATATTGCAATTACAGGCCTTTCTCAAGAGGCAAAAAAAGTCTCAAACACACAACCAAATTTACATCTAAAGGAGCTGGAAAAAAAACAGCAAATAAATCCTAAATCCAGCAGCAGGAGGGATATAATAAAGATTAGAGCAGAAATCAAAGATGTAGAATCAAACAAACAGTAGAGCAGATCAACAAAACTGAGACCTGTTCTTTTGAAAGAATTAACAAGATTGATAAACCCCCTAGCCAGACTTACAAAAAGAATAAAGGGCCCAAATAAATAAAATCAGAAATGAGAGAGGAGAGATCACAATCAACACCACAGAAACACAAACATGTATTAGAGAATATTATGAGCACTTGTGTGCCAACAAATCAGAAAATCTGGAAGAAAAGGATAAATTCCTGGAAACATATAAACCACCAAAACTGAATCAGGAAGAAATAGGAAATCTGAACAGACCTATAAACAGCAAACAAATTGAAGTGGTAATCAAAAATCTCCCAACAAACCAGAGTCCAAGACTGGATGGTTTCCCAGGGGAATTCTACCAGACATTTAATGAGGGGTTAATACTATTCTTCTCAAACTGTTCCAAAAAGTAAAAATTTAAGGAAAACTTCTAAACTCTTTCTACAAGGCTGGGATTACCTTGATGGCAAAATCAAAGATCCCACTAAAAAGGAGAATTACACATCAATATCCCTGATGAACATGGCTGCAGAAATTCTCAACAAGATACTAACTAATCAGATACAGTGATACATTAAAAGGATTATTCAGCATGACTAAGTGGGTTTTATTCCTGGACTGAAAGCATGGTTCAATATTCACAAATCAATCAGCATGCTACACCACATCAGTAAAAGAATAGATAAGAACCATATGATCCTCTCAATAGATGCAGAAAAAGCATTTGAGAAAATATAGCATTCTTTCTTGAAAAAGACCCTCAAGAAAATAAGGATAGAAGAAACATAAACTTCAACATCATAAAACCCACACACAAAAGACCCATAGCTCATATCATTCTCAACTCAAAATCAATTCATGATAAAATCCCTTAATAAAGTGGGTTTAGAGGGAATATACCTCAACATAACAAAGGCTATATATTAAAAACTCAAGCTAATATCATCTAATATGGAAAAAAACTGAGATATTTATCTCTATGGTCAGGAACAAAACAGGGATAACCACTTTCACCACTATTATTTAACACAGTACTAGAAGTCCCAGCCACAGCAATCTGACAACAAAAACAAATAAAAATCATCCAAATTAGCAAGGAAGAAGTAAAATTTTGTTATTTGAAGATGACATGATACTATAGATAGAAAACTTGAAAGATTCCACCAAAAACTGCTTGAACTGCTAAACAAATTTAGTAAAGTCTCAGGGTATAAAATCAATAGAAATACGTGATATGGATTAAGGAGTGCATTTCTTGTAATGAGCACAAGGCATTGTATGGAAATGTTGAACACTATGTTGTATGTCTGAATCTAATATAAGACTCTAAACTAACTGAATTCAAATAAAAACTTAAGAAGAGTTAAATAAATTTTTTTTAAAAAAAGCACAAAAAGAGGGGCGCCTGGGTGGCTCAGTGGGTTAAAGCCTCTGCCTTCAGCTCTGGTCATGATCCCAGGGTGCTGGGATCGATTCCCACGTTGCTGGGATCGATTCCCACGTTGGACTCTCTGTTCCGTGGAGAGCCTGCTTCCTCCTCTCTCTCTGCCTGCCTCTGCCTACTTGTAATCTCTGTCTGTCAAATAAATAAATAAAATCTTTAAAAAAAAAAAGCACAAAAAGATCACTACATTGTATACCTGAAACTAATACTTATCTGTGTTAACTAACTGAATTAAAATAAATCTTTAAAAAAAGGAACTCCTAAAACTCAACAACAACAACAACTTGATAGAAAAATGGGCAAGGGACTTTAATTTGAATTTCTCCAAAGAAGATATACAAATGACCATGTACACGAAAATATGTTTAACTTCATTAATCATTAGGAAAGTGAAGATCAGAATCACAATGAGATACTACCTCATACCCATTAGGGTGGCTACTATGGAAAAAAGAGAGAGAGAGAGAGAGAGAAAGAAAATGTTGCCGAGAATGTGCAGAAATTGGATCCCTTTTCCATTGTGTGTAGGAATGTAAAATTATGTGGCCATTATGGAAAACACTATGGTATTTCTTCCAAAAATTAAAAATAGATTTACCTTGATCTAGCAATTCCACTTCTAGGTATATACCCAAATGAATGAAAAGCAAGTTTTGAAGAGATGTGTGCACATTTATGTCATAGCAGCATTATTCACAGTAGTTGAAAGTTGGAATCTACCCATATCCATCAATGGGTGAATGGGTAAGCAAAATTGGTATGCACATACAATGAAACATTATAGAACCTTGAAAAGGAAAGAAATCTAACACATGTTACAACATGGATGAAGCTTCAAAATATTATGCTAAATGAAATAAACCAGTCACAAAAAGACAAATACTCTATGATCAATTTATATGAGGCAACTAGAGTAGTCAAATTCATAGATACAGAAAATAAAAGGTAATTGTCAGAGGCTCAAAGGAAAGGAGAATAAGGAATTGTTTTATTGGTATAGAGTTTCAATTTTGCAAGATAAGAAGAGTTCTGGAGACAGTTTAGACAAAAATATGAATGTACTTAACACTACTGAACTGACATTTAAAAGTGGTTAAGATTATATTTGTCTTTCTCAGTCTTATTTTACATAATAACCTCTAGGTGACAGATGGTAGCTACACTTTTGGTAATCATAGCATAATTTATAGAGAAGGTGAATCACTATGTTGTAGACCTGAAACCAATGTAACTTTGTGTGTCAACAATACTCAAATTTTAAAAAATTTTAAGTGGCTAAAATTGCACAGTCCATGTTATGTGTATTTTACCACAATTTTCAAAGATAAATAAAAATTGATAATTTTACATAATGTGAATTTTACCAAAATAAAAAATTGTTTATTTGCTTTTTTGATGCACTTTGTTTAGTACCAAGAATTATTTTAACTTGGTCTTCTCTTGTTTGACAGGTGATTTGGGGGACTTCTTTAGAATTTAATCCTTATTTATAACACAATCCCTATTAATAATGTCAAATTGTAAAATTTTTTTGAATAAGACTCACATTTCTTAGTTCCTAACCCAAGTACTCTTAAATGAAGGTGGGTGCATCTGTATACTTGCATAGTATCACTATTTGCAAGGATTGTACTTCTAGTTTCTAAGATTCCTTGGTGATTGAATTATTCATGTCCAACCTGGTCACTACACCTCACAGAAGATGATTTCAGTATACCATATCCACATTCCACTTTCCCAAATTTTCTATTTTCATGGTTATCCAGAACTAGACTAAATTCTTTTAGTGGTAAATCCCTATGAGCTACTTGTCATTTGCCTGGCAAATAAGTTATCTGTGTGCGCACACTTTCAAATGTCTCCACCAAAAGACATTAAGTCACTTACAAACACACTCAGTGACAAAAACAGCTTATAGGGAGCCCTTAATCATACTACCCAGCTTGATCTTACTATTTCTTGGGTCATTTGAAAGCTACCACCCAGGAGATCATGAGAAAGGGGTAGAAACGTGAGTAAGACATGGATCCTGCTCTTTGAAAAACCAACAACTTTTCCCTTCTTTCAACTGTGGCAGCCTTCCTCAAGTCTAGAACCTCTCTTAAACTAAGCAAATTGCAGTGCTGCTAAATGAAGTGCAGGCCTCTTTTATCCACACTTTGAGGATGTGGCTGCTGATGAGCACATAGGTTTAAGAGTCAGGAGACCGATCTTGCCACTAAATAGCAACTTTCTTCACCTCAATGGACTTCACTTTCCCCTTTAAATAAAATGTGTGGGCAGCTCCTGTTCCAAAGGTTTACATGTTTTATTCCATAATTTATGAGTAGATCTGTCAATATTCTTCATTTTATTTTTGCTTGTTCTCCTGCTCAACTTTGTCCCAAACTTCCAAAACTTGTTTTTCCTCCAGATCCGAGGGGAAGGCTCCTTTAGCTATATGTCTTACAGTTTCCTGAATTTGCTTGTTAGCTCCCTCTCCCCAATTCCCATGGTTCCAACCCAGTGCTCTACCTGTGAGCTCACTTTGTCCTTTGCTCTGCCTGCAGCCTCTCTTCCCACTAGTTTTACTTTGGTGTGTTTGGGACAGACAGCAGCCAACTTCATTCCCCAGAGCCATTCCTACTTGGCTGATGTCTTCCGATCTTGTTGCCCCCACAGATACCCTCCAACCTCCCAAACTTTTTCATGAGGTTGCCTCAGTTTAGGCAGTTGGGAAGCATCTCACCTCCCCTAGAAGCGTGTCTCTCTCTCTTTCTCTCTCTCCCTCTCTCTGATGCCAGCAGCAGTAAATTCTCAATAAAGGCAGTTGGATTTAATTGAATTGACTGAACCCCTTTGAGAATCACCATTCCCCAAACTCGGCTACTGACATTTGTCTCTTGTCAAACATGAACAATTCTACAACTCTTAAAAGACAGTTTGTTTACTCTGGTCTTAGCCAAGTTGGGAAGTCTCTCAAATCAATTTATTGGAGAGGGTGGAGGGTTGGTGGGGAAGAGCAAGCTTGGCCATGCCATTCCTTGTAAGTTTTAGTATTTTTTTAAGTGCCCCTGACCTTTGCCCTCACAAATCCTTTTGTTAGAGAACATTCGTGTCCAATCCTATGATTCAACTTTCCTCTTTCATGTCAGGCCTGCAGCTGCTGCAGACCCTTAAGAAACAGAATTCACACAATAAATCATCCAGGAAGATAGGTTTGCAGATTGGGAGTACTAATCTCAAGAGAATGGAAGAAAAGTTTGGAGGGTCCCACGAATGCACAAATGAGTGAAAAGAATAGCATGATATACAGTGAGCTAAGGCTCTCCTATAAAAGAACTCCGGAGCAGTGGCACTCCCTTCCCAGTCCCGGGAAGGCACACTCTGAGTCACTGTCTTTAGAAGACTTTCTTTCAAAGGGCAAGGCTGCAGCACCTGACAGTTGTGCAGGACATATCTGGAAATGATCTAGGAGGACCTGCCACATCCAGGTAGGCTCCCAACTCTTAGCCACATGAAAAGGGGCCTCTCTACAGTCACTCCTAATCCTTTGGCTAAGAGGACTAGAGAAGAATGTGAAAAGGCTCAAGAGGGGCCCACGGAAAAACTTCCATCAGTTATATAACCTTCCCCGGTGGGCAATGTCGTCCAACCAGGCCCCTTCAGGGGCCTATTTCACCCTGCTCAGCAGAGCTCAGAGGTGTGCCATGCTGAGGTTGTCCCCTGCACACTGTTGACCCCAGATGTTGAGGTCTTAGAGCAGATCCACGTACCATCCCAGTTCTTCCTGAGATAACTTGTGTGCACATCACAAAGCTGAGGTCCAGGAGTTAAGGGGAACCTTAAATGTTTAAAGCAAAGAGACTGGAAAGATGGGAAAGAATGAGGTCTCTTTGATCACCTAGGGAGGAGAGGCCAGAGAGGAGTCACTTCCATACCCACCCAACCCCCTCCCCACTTGGTGAACAGTCAGTGTTCACTCTGGGACTGGCCTGAGGCTATGGCAGCCACTCTTCTTTTTCTCT
Organism: Lontra canadensis; assembly: GCF_010015895.1. Taxonomy (NCBI): domain Eukaryota; kingdom Metazoa; phylum Chordata; class Mammalia; order Carnivora; family Mustelidae; genus Lontra; species Lontra canadensis. The sequence continues at coordinate 910,268 of NW_022631108.1, read as the reverse complement.
TCCTCTCGCTTTTTCTTTCCTGCCCCTCCCCTTCCAGTCTTTGGGTTAACAGCTGTTGCTGTAGCTCCTAACTTGCTGCCTTTCTTCTGCCCCAATGGCTGTTGGCATGCTTGGAGATGGCAAGTGGGCATGAACGGCCTCTGTCAGGACTTCTGCATGGGGATTTGTGCGCTGGGAAAGGGCACCGATGTCCTAGTGACTGAATGGAACACGCCGAGTAGCATGACGCTGATGAGGCTGCCAGGCCTGAAGCTGAGTTCACTTATTGCTGGGATGGTGATCCATAGAATTACGAGGCTGCTGAGGTCCTCTGGAGAAGGTGAGGGGATATTTTGGGGTAGAAGAGTCCGAGGTGGGGGAAGGGCAATGAGAGATCTATGGCTCCTTTTACATCTGGCACCTCATTTAGTCTAGGACAGTATAAAAGCTTCATTTCTTGACCAGCTATTGGGGTGCCTTCTGGAAGGACATTTTATCTGCACCCTCACCCCCCAACCCTGCCCCAAGCCAAAGCCACACATTTAGCTCTGGGGCTAAGTAGGTCTTGCCCATTCCTCTTTCTTCTTTTAGCTTCATTTCACCGCTTGTTTTTGTATTTGGTGGCTGCTTTTTCCAGCCCGGTCATTTATCTTCTCCCACCTCGAATGGGTCAACGTAGTTTGGTCTCTTCCTATTTGGAATGCACTATTCCGGCTGGGAAATATGTGGAGTGTGACCTGCTTTTGGAGAGTTATCTTTTTTTCTACTTTCTATGTTCCTGGACTTTGCAGCAATTATAGTTTCTTGTGTGGTTAGTTACAGAGTCCGGCGGGTGGGAAGATGGTTTTCAGGAAAGTTTTATCGATTTCTGCCCAGTGTTGATTTCAATCTTACCTTTTTTTTTTCCTTTTCCGTAGACATTGACTGGTAAGTGAACCAGGAGCTTATTGTATTGAAGGGAGATATGTAGATTCCTTGAATTGTACATTGGAGCCATGCACAAAACTGGGCGTTTTTTAATTTAACCACCTAAGGGATCAGTATTTGTGGCTTAGGGTTGAGAGGTTAATTTGTTTGGAAATCACTGGGTTGTGTTTCTTGTTGTTTGTTTGTTTTTTTTAATCTTTGCATCAAATGTTGAGCATACTCATTATTATTTCTGTCAATTGTTGACTTTTCTAAAGCTAAAAAAACTAGGTGATAATGTCCTTGCTTTTCTATTATTATTATTATTATTATTATTATTATTATTAAAGACTTACTTGAATGGGTGCTTTATGCAATCCTTTGAATCAAATTGTCTGAGTTTCTCTCAGTAGTGTACTTGCAAGTTTCTCTTTCCCAAATTTGTCCTTAGGTAAGCAATCCCTGATAATAGGAAAAATTAATTGTTCTCAGCGTGTTTTGCTGATGCCAATTCATTTAGGAAAGCAATTATTTGATTAGTATCTTCACAAATGATTCAAAGGAATCAAGGACCGTAAGCAGCATTCATTCATAATTTACAGCACCTTGCAGGGATATATCAACACTTTTCTCCCACCAATAGCCTTAAACCACTACCCACCCAACACCACCCCACCCCCACCAAGCCCTGCCCCACTCTTGAGCATGCTGTTCCTTCTTTGACTTGACATTCTCTCATAAAAGTTTGAAAGCATAATTAATATTTTATTTTTTTTCTTTTTTAATTTAATTTCTTTTCAGTGTAACAGAATTCATTGTTTATGCACCACACCCAGTGCTCCATGCAATACGTGCCCTCCATAATACCCACCACCAGGCTCCCCCAACCTCCCACCCCCAACTCCTTCAAAACCCTCAGATTGTTTTTCAGAGTCCATAGTCTCTCATGGTTCATCTCCTCCTCCAATTTCCCTCAACACCCTTCTCCTCTCCATCTCCCCATGTCCTCCATGTTATTTGTTATGCTCCACAAATAAGTGAAATCATATGATAATTGACTCTCTCTGCTTGACTTATTTCACTCAGCATAATCTCTTCCAGTCCTGTCCATGTTGCTACAAAAGTTGGGTATTCATCCTTTCTGATGGAAGCATAATACTCCATAGTGTATATGGACCACATCTTCCTTATCCATTCATCCGTTGAAGGGCATCTTGGTTCTTTCCAAAGTTTGGCGACCATGGCCAATGCTGCTATGAACATTGGGGTACAGATGGCCCTTCTATTCACTACATCTGTATCTCTGGGGTAAATACCCAGTAGTGCAATTGCAGGGTCATAGGGAAGCTCTATTATTTTTTAATTTTTTTAATTTTATTTTTTATAAACATATAATATATTTTTATCCCCAGGGATACAGGTCTGTGAATCGCCAGGTTTACACACTTCACAGCACTCACCATAGCACATTCCCTCCCCAATGTCCACAACCCCACCTCCCCAACCCCCTCCCCCAGCAACCTTCAGTTTGTTTTGTGAGATTAAGAGTCACTTATGGTTTGTCTCCTTCCCAATCCCATCTTGTTTCATTTACTCTTCTCCTACCCCCTTAACCCCCCATGTTGTATCTCCTCTCCCTCATATCAGGGAGATCGTATGATAGTTGTCTTTCTCCGATTGACTTATTTCGCTAAGCATGATACCCTCTAGTTCCATCCACGTTGGTGCAAATGGCAAGATTTCATTTCTTTTGATGGCTGCATAGTATTCCATCGTGTATATATACCACATCTTCGTTATCCATTCGTCTGTTGATGGACATCTAGGTTCTTTCCATAGTTTGGCTATTGTAGACATTGCTGCTATAAACATTCGGGTGCACGTGCCCCTTCGGATCACTACGTTTGTATCTTTAGGGTAAATACCCAGCAGTGCAATCGCTGGGTCATAGGGTAGTTCTATTTTCAACATTTTGAGGAACCTCCATGCTGTTTTCCAGAGTGGTTGCACCAGCTTGCATTCCCACCAACAGTGTAGGAGGGTTCCCCTTTCTCCGTATCCTCGCCAGCATCTGTCATTTCCTGACTTGTGTGGCTGCACCAACCTGCATTCCCACCAACAGTGTAAGAGGTTCCCCTTTTTCCACATCCTCTCCAACACATGTTGTTTCCTGTCTTGTTAATTTTGGCCATTCTAAGTGGTGTGAGGTGATATTTCATTGTGGTTTTGATTTGTATTTCCCTGATGCCGAGTGATATGGAGCACTTTTTCATGTGTCTGTTGGCCATCTGGATGTCTTCTTTGCAGAAATGTCTGTTCATGTCTTCTGCCCATTTCTTGATTAGATTCTTTGTTCTTTGGGTGTTGAGTTTGCTAAGTTCTTTATAGATTTTGGACACTAGCCCTTTATATGATATGTCATTTGCAAATATCTTCTCCCATTCTGTCAGTTGTCTTTTGGTTTTGTTAACTGTTTCCTTTGCTGTGCAAAAGCTTTTGATCTTGATAAAATCCCAATAGTTCATTTTTGCCCTTGCTTCCCTTGCCTTTGGCGATGTTCCTAGGAAGATGTTGCTGCGGCTGAGGTCGAAGAGGTTGCTGCCTGTGTTCTCCTCAAGGATTTTGATGGAGGGAAGCTCTATTTTTAATTTCTTAAGGAATCTCAACACTGTTTTCCAGAGTGGCTGCACCAACCTGCATTCCCACCAACAGTGTATGAGGTTCCCCTTTTTCCACATCCTCTCCAACCCTTGTTGTCTACTATCTTGTTGATTTTGGCCATTCTAAGTGGTGTAAGGTGGTGTCTCAATGTGGTTTTGATCTGAATCTCCCTGATGGCTAATGATGACGAACATTTTTCATGTCCGTTATCCATTTGTACATCTTCTTTGGAGAAGTGTCTGTTCATGTCTTCTGCCCATTTTTTGATATGATTATCTGTTTTGTATGTGTTGAGTTTGAGGAGCTCTTTATAGATCCTGGATATCATCCTTTTGTCTGTACTGTCATTTGCAAATGTCTTCTCCCATTCAGTGGGTTGCCTCTTTGTTTTGTTGACTGTTTCCTTTGCTGTGCAGAAGCTTTTGATCTTGATGAAGTCCCAAAAGTTCATTTTTGCTTTTGCTTCCTTTGCCTTTTGGAGACGTATCTTGAAAGAAGTTGCTGTGGCTGATGTCAAAGAGGTTACTGCCTATGTTCTCCTCTAAGGTTCTGATGGATTCCTGTCTCACATTGAGGTCTTTTATCCATTTTGAGTTTATCTTTGTGTATGGTGTAAGAGAATGGTTGAGTTTCATTCTTCTGCATATAGCTGTCTAATTTTCCCAGCACCATTTATTGAAAAGACTGTCTTTTTTCGGCTGTATATTTTTTCCTGCTTTGTCGAAGATTATTTGACCACAGAGTTGAGGGTCCATATCTGGGCTCTCTACTCTGTTCCACTGATCTATGTGTCTGTTTTTATGCCAGTATCATGCTGTCTTGGTGATCACAGCTTTGTAGTAAAGCTTGAAATCAGGCAACGTGATGCCACCAGTTTTGTTTTTCTTTTTCAACATTTCCTTAGCAATTTGGTGTCTCTTCTGATTCAATACAAATTTTAGGATTATTTGCTCCAGCTCTTTGAAAAATACCAGTGGAATTTTGACCAGAATGGCATTAAAAGTATAGATTGCTCTAGGCAGTATAGCATTTTAACAATGTTTATTCATCTGATATGAGAGTATGGGATGGTCTTACATCTTTTCCTGTCTTCTTAGACTTCTTTCATGAGTGTTCTGTAGTTCCTCAAGTACAGATCTTTTACCTCTTTGGTTAGGTTTATTCCCAGGTATCTAACAGTTCTTGGTGCTATAGTAAATCGAATCGATTCTCTAATTTCCCTTTCTGTGTTTTCATTGCTAGTGTATAAGAAAACAACTGATTTATGTACATTGACTTTGTATCCTGCCACATTACTGAATGGCTGTATGAGTTCTGGTAGTTTGGGGGTGGAGTCTTTTGGGTTTTCCATATAAAGTATCATGTCATCTGCGAAGAGAGAAAGTTTGACTTCTTCATTGCCAATTTGGATACCTTTCATTTCTCTTTGTTGTCTGATTGCTGTTGCTAGGACTTCTAATACAATGTTGAACAAGAGTGATGAGAGTGGACATCCTTGTCATGTTCCTGATCTTAAAGGGAAGGCTGTCCACATGCCCATGGATCAGAAGAATAAATTTGTCAAAATGTCTATACTGCCTAGAGCCATCTATACTTTCAATGCCATCCCGATCAAAATTCCACCAGCATTTTTCAAAGAACTGGAACAAAAAAATCCTAAAATTTGTATGGAACCAGAAGAGATCTGGAATTGCTAAGGAAATTTTGAAAACAAGAAACAAAACTGGGGGCATCACGTTGCCTGATTTCAAGCTTTACTACAAAGCTGTGATCACCAAGACAGCATGATACTGGCATAAAAACAGACACATAGATCAGTGGAACAGAGTAGAGAGCCCAGATATGGACCCTCAACTCTGTGGTCAAATAATCTTCGACAAAGCAGGAAAAAATATACAGTGGCAAAAAGACAGTCTCTTCAATAAATGGTGCTGGGAAAATTGGACAGCTATGTGTAGAAGAATGAAACTCAACCATTCTCTTATACCATACACAAAGATAAACTCAAAATGAATAAAAGACTTCAATGTGAAGTAGGAATCTACCAAAATCCTAGAGGAGAACATAGGCAGTAACCTCTTTGACATCAGCCACAGCAACTTCTTTCAAGATACGTCTCCAAAAGGCAAAGGAAGCAAAAGCAAAAATGAACTTTTGGGACTTCATCAAGATCAAAAGCTTCTGCACAGCAAAGGAAACAGTCAACAAAACAAAGAGGCAACCCACTGAATGGGAGAAGACATTTGCAAATGACAGTACAGACAAAAGGATGATATCCAGGATCTATAAAGAGCTCCTCAAACTCAACACATACAAAACAGATAATCATATCAAAAAATGGGCAGAAGACATGAACAGACACTTCTCCAAAGAAGATGTACAAATGGATAACGGACATGAAAAATGTTCGTCATCATTAGCCATCAGGGAGATTCAGATCAAAACCACATTGAGACACCACTTTACACCACTTAGAATGGCCAAAATCAACAAGATAGTAGACAACAAGGGTTGGAGAGGATGTGGAAAAAGGGGAACCTCATACACTGTTGGTGGGAATGCAGGTTGGTGCAGCCACTCTGGAAAACAGTGTTGAGATTCCTAGAGAAATTAAAAATAGAGCTACCCTATGACCATACAATTGCACTACTGGTTATTTACCCCAAAGATACAGATGTGGTGAAAAGAAGGGCCACCTATGCCCCAATGTTCATAGCAGCAATGGCCACAAACATCAAACTGTGGAAAAAGTCAATATGCCCTTCAACAGATGAAAGGTTAAAGAAGATGTGTTCCAAATACATAATGGAATATTATGCCTCCATCCAACTTTTGCAGCAATATGCTTGGGATTGGAGGAAATTATGCTGAGTGAAAAAAGTCAGAGAAAGTCAATTATCTTATGGTTTCACTTACTTGTGGAGCATGAGGAATAGCATGGAGGACATTAGGAGAAGGACAGGAAAAGTCAGTTGGGGGAAATTGGAGGGGGAGACAAACCATGAGAGACTGTAGATTCTAAGAAACATACTGAGGGTTTAGGAAGGGACGAGTGTGGGGGGATAGGTGAGCCTGGTGTTGAGTATTAAGGGAGTTACATATTACATGGAGCACTGGGTGTGGTGCATAATCAATGAATCTTGGAACACTGAAAAAATAAAATAAAAATAATTAACTTTGAAAGACTAAAGAATCATGGGGAAAAAGCCATGAATTCTATGTGCTGTATTCCCCTAGCTCTGTAGTTTTGCAGTTCTCATTAATCAGTAAACTTGGTCTTGGCTGAATGTTCTCACTGATCTTCTGGGAGAAGGGCCTGTTGCCGTGATTCTCAAATGTTTTATCCAGGTGGAATTGCACCACCCTTGCCAGGGTCCAGGCTAAGTAATCTGCTCAGGTTTCCTCTCAGTAGCTTTTGCGCCCTGAAAGCTTTCCGTATAGCTTTTGAGGATGAGAATGAAAATGGTGGCCTCCCAATCTCTGGCCCCAGAGGAGCCAAGAACTCAGGGCCCCACTCTTCAGTGAGTCCTCAGAGAAATGCAGTCAATCACTCCTGTCTCCCTGGTCTTTGTCCACAATCCATGCTCAGCCAGCTGTTACCAAGCATTTCTGTCTCTGGCCCATGGCCCCATTTGGAGCCTCCAAACCCAGCAGATTCCTGCAGTGTGCTCCTGTGCTGCTGCTCTTGGGGGAGGAAGGGGACTCTCCCCAGCTCTGCCACTTGTTGGGCTGTGGATCACAGTTTAGAGCCCACTCCTCAGCTTCATCTTTGACACCAGCTTCCCCATTCCAATACCTAGGAGCTCTGCTGCACTCAGACACCCCTGGTCTTTCTGTGACCCTGAGGGTCCTGAGACCACACTGTCCCAGCAAGGGTTCCACACCCTGCTTGGCCACTGGAGCAATGTCCCTCAGCAGAGCAGACTTCTCAAAGTTCAGATTTTGTGCTCCTCTGCTCTGTCACTTGCTAGTAGTCGGCTGATGGAGGTTCCCTTCCCCCACCTCCCCGGAGTCTATCTTCCCATATATTGCCTCAGATTCACTTAATCCACAAGTCCTACCTTGCAGAAAGTGGTCAGTCAATTTTCTGTTCATAGAGTTGCTACTATTCTTTTCTTCGATCTTCCGTTGAGTTTGTAAGTGTTCAAAATGGTTTGATAATTATCTATCTGAATTCCTGGGACCAGGCGAAATTTAGTTCTCCTACTCCTCTGCCATCTTGGACCACCATCTCAGTGGTAAACTCTAATATGACATATCATGTGCACCAGTGATTGGAAGTTCTGATGAAAATTAAGACGTTAAGAGTTGGGAAGGGATTTACACACACATGTCAAGAGTTTGTTGCCATAATCTCTATTTGTAAAATGTCATTGCATGTTGCTTTAAATCTTGATCAATACAGTATTTGAAAGAGCTGAAGAACAATTACTTTAGCTGTAAGTGGAAAAAATTCTGTGGTAAAACAAGAGAGATTTAAATTAGTCTAAAGTTCTTTTCACTGTTGAGTAGATATTTTAAAAGAACATTAAGTATGTAGCTAGTTCCTCTATTGTTAACCTAAGAGAACATACACATTTTCCTGCTACATAGGCTCCATATGTCTTTATAATTCCCAAGTTTTCTTTCTAAAAAAATTTGAGGAGCAATGGGATGCTTCGTTGTTAAGTGTCTGCCTTTGGCTCAGGTCATGATCCCAGGGTCCTGGGATCGAGCCCCACATGGGGCTCCCTGCTCAATGGGAAGTCTGCTTCTCCCTCTCCTTCTCCCAGTCCTCCTGCTTGTGTTCCCTCTCTCACAGTCTCTCTCTCTGTCAAATAAATAAATAAAATCTTTTAAAAAATGTTTAGTCTCTCATTTATGAAAAATTGTATTTGCAGTAAAAAGTCTCTTAAGACTATATAAAAATCTTGGTAAGGAAATGATGTAAGTAGTGACTAGAATTATGACATAGCGAACATTCTTTTACATCAGTGTTACCAAGGAGTTGTGAAGCACAACAGTACACTTCATTTGGAGGACTTGACTAGCTCTGAAACGTCCTCTCTTGAGTATCCTCTTTCTCCACCTTCAAAAGAATCATATATTTCCTTCTGATTTTTGTCCAAGTGTTTATGGAATCAAGGATCTGGGCTAACCTACCATATTTCATCACTTGGTGCCATCTACACATGAGGTATTTGAACCTGGAAAGTATTTTAAGTCTAAAGGTTTGGGTTTGAAGCTTTGTGTTATGTTTAAGATATTTGGGTTTAGTATCTGAGTTAAGGTAATTTCTATGTTCTTATCTTTTTAAAGGAATCTAGTTAATTATTACAGCCTTCTAATCAGTATGAAGTCTTATTTGGCAGTTGAAATCATAGATTGGAAATTAATTGGACTTGATCTAAATGGATCAAATTGACCAATGACTTGTTTAACTAAACAATTCTTCACACTGTGAAATGAAGCTATCTTCACTTGTTTTCATGAGTGAAGAAAACTATTCCAATATCTTGACACCAATTTTCATGTATTTTTATTTATGAAGACCAATGATTATTTTGAAATGTTGCCATAAAACAATTTCAGTTAAGTAACATTTTTGGAGAGAAAAAGTATTTAAAATGGCTTTTCTAAGGAGTAGATCATCATATTTTGTCATTTAAAATCACTACTTTGACTTCACTTGTTTAATTTATGATTACACGCTTTAGAAACACCACTTACTGTGAAAGCCAATCTTTTTAGACATGGATGAACAAGGGGTTGCACCTACTCTTACTGAAATACCTCCCATGGCATCAGTTATCAATGGCGAACCCATGCATCAGGTAAGGATACTTTTGCTTTTTCTTTTTTCATTATAACTGATCAAATCCTTCTTGAATCCAGTATTGGCTTTTATTTAGAAAAAGTGTATCATTTTTATGATTGGTCACTTAGTTTATAAGTTTTCAGTCTTTACACAAACATTGATTTATCTTCCTTGTATGCTTTTAAAAATCCCACTAGAGACATTTAACATTAGCTTAGGTCACATATAACCTCCTTTTGGGTTGCTTTAGCTGTTTTTCCAGCCTCCTTCGACCAGCTTAAAAGTCCTGGTGTTGAAAGTTTATACTATCCACAGACGGTATCTTCTGATGAATAGTCTAAAAATATGACTGTAAAGCAGACTAACCTTCTTTCATACTCCTTATCTTTGAGTTCAATTTTCTAATATTTAAAGGTATTGTTTTGAGCAGCAATGACTTCTACCTACAAAATTGGTCTCAAGAAAGAACATGTTATAGATTTAGCATTTATTCATTTGAAGAAATCTATTCAAGAAAAGTTTTTTTAAGGATTCATTTATTTAGAGAGAGAAATCAAGGGAAGGGCAGAGTGAGAGAGAGAGACTGAAGCAAATTCCCCACTGTGCACAGAGCCTGATGTGGAGCTCAACCCTAGGACATTGAGATCATGACCTGAGCTGAAATCATCCATTTAACTGACACTGAGCTACCCAGGCATCCCTATTCAGGAAAGGTCTTACCTACATATATAGGGTGAAGAGATCACTTAACTTTTTTCTTCGGAGTTCAAAAAAAAAGTAAATATTGTACTTCTGGATTAGAATTTGATTTGACATCACAATATCAAAAGGAACTGAGATAAAAATGACCTGCTTGAAATTAAGTGCCCTTTCTTTTTTACTAGATGCAGAATTATCATCTGGACAACACTGCTGGAACACAATATACTACTAATTATTCACAAACAGTGACTCATCCCAAAAGATATACCAGATGGCCTTCTTGTCCTCAATACTGGATACAACAAGTACATCTGAATTTTACCATCAGACAAGTTTTGTTTTCTGTTTTTCTTTTTTTGTGTTTTTATTTTTCCTGGAGAGTAGGAATTGGTCTTTCCATGTCAATGAACCTATTTTCTATGACATTATTATATAAAATTTTACTTGGTTGGGGGAGGACCCATTATTTAGGGATATTGAATTTCTCCTAAGTGCCCATTGATCCTAATGTACTCTTCTTCTTGAGCATTTCAGATCCCAGTAACTAGTGAGTTTGAATATTTTTCAAATTAAGAATAATGAACCTCCATACTGTTTTCCAGAGTGGATGCACCAGTTTGCATTCCCACCAACAAGAGAGTATGAAGGTTCCCCTCTCTCCAGATCCTCACCAACACGTATTATTTCTTGTGTTAATTTTAGTCATTCTGATAAGTGTGAGGTACTATCTCATTGTAGTTTTGATTTGCATTTCTCTGATGGTCAGTGATGTTGAACATCTTTTCATGTGTCTGTTGGCCATCTGGATGTCTTCTTTGGAAAAATGTCTATTCATGTCTTTTTTTTTTTTTTTTTGCAGTTCAGTTCTTTTTTATTTTTTTCATGTTAGATTAGTCACCATACAGTACTTCATTGGTTTTTGATGTAGTGTTCCATGATTCATTATTTATGTATGTTCTTTTTTAACTGGATTATCTTTGGGGGTGCTGAGTTTTATAAGTTCTTTATAGATTTTGGATACAAGCTCTTTTTCTGATAAGTCATTTGCAAATATCATCTCTGATTCCATAGGCTGCTTTTTAATTTTGTTGATTATTTCCTTCACTGTGCAGAAGATTTTTATCCTGAATGAAATTCCAATAGTCTGTTTTTGCTTTTTGTTTCCCTTGCCTCAGGAGACATATCTAGTAAGATATTGCTACAGCCAGTGTCCAAGAGGTTGCTGCCTTTGTTCTCTTCTATGATTTTAATGGTTTCCTGTCTCACACTTAGGTCTTTCATCCATTTTGAGTTTATTTTTGTGCATGGTACAAGAAAGTGGTCAAGTTTCATTTTTCATGTGTCTGTTTTTATGCCAGTACCATACTATCTTGATGACTATAGCTTTAAAGTATAACTTGGAAGTCTGGAATTGTGATGCCTCCAGCTTTGCTTTTCTTTTTCAAGATTGCTTTGGTTATTTGGGGTATTTTGTGGTTCCATGCGAAGTTTAGGATTGTTTGTTCTAACTCTGCAAAGATGTTGGTGGTATTTTGATAGCGATTGTATTAAAGGTGTAGACTGCTTTTGATAATATAGGCATTTTAACAATATTTGGTCTAACCCATGAGCAAGGAATGGTTGTCCATTTCTTTGCGTCAACTTCAATTTCTTTCATAAGTGTTCTACAGTTTTCAGATCACAGGTTGTTTACTCTTTGGTTAGGTTTATTCCAAGATATCTTATGGTTTTTGTGCAATTGTAAATGGAACTGATTACTTAATTTCTTTCTGTTGCTTCATTATTGGTGTATAGAAATGCAACTGACTTCCATGCATTGATTTTTATCTTGCAACTTTGCTGAATTCCTGCACCAGTTATAGCAATTTTAGGGTGGGGTCTTTTGGGGTTTTCTATATAGAGTATCATGTCACCTGCAAATAGTGAAAGTTTGATTTTTCTTTGCCAGGTTGAAAGTCTTTTATTGCTTTTGTTGTCCGATTGCTGTGACTAGGTTTTGTGAGACTATGTTAAATAAAAGTGAGAGTGGACATACCTGTCTTGTTCCTCAAAAAGTTAAAAATAGAACCACTTTATGATCCACAATTGCACTACTAGGTATTTACCAAATGGATACAAAAATACCAATCTGAAGGGATATATGCACCTCCATGTTTATAGCTGCATTATCTACAATAGCCAGATTATGGAAACAGTACAAATGTGCATTGACTCATGAATGGATAAAGAAGATGTGGTGTATATATATACACAATGGAATATTATTCAGGCATAAAAAAGAATGAATTCTTGACATTTGCAATGACACAGATGGAGCTAGAGAGCATAATGCTAAGGTGAAATGTCAGAGAAAGACAAATACCATATGATTCCACTCATATGTGGGATTTAAGAAACAAAACAAATGAATGAAGGAAAAAAGGAGGAAGCAAGAAGTGGGCCCTTAACTACAGAGAACAAACTGTTGGTTGCCAGCATGGAGGGATTAGGGGGATGGGTTAAATATATGATGAGGATTAAGGAATGTACTTGTTTTGATGAGCATTGGGTACTGTATGTAAGTGTTAAATCACTAAATAATACACTTGGTACTAATATTACATTGTATGTTAACTAACTGGAATTTAAATAAAAGTTTTAAAAAATGACAATGATTTTTCTTAGATTAATTAACAGAAAAGTATGTCACCAAAGAATGGTTTATTTCTAGATTATATTGGTTCAAGTTAACCCTGGGGAGACCCTCACCATCAAGTCTGATGACGGGAATATTCAGAATATCCAAGGTCAGTAGAAGTATAATTAGATGTGTGTTTCTTGAAAGCAAATAGGGTAAATTTAAATATTAGTATGAAATGACTTTACTAGTAATCTATTCCATTAGTATCCCTTCCCATCTGAGCCAGATGGAATCTTAAATTTATATGGTCCTCATAGGAGCATAGTATCAATATAATAACTAGGGCTCGTGTTGCTAGTCTTACCAGAGATCTTCATGTAAGTTACTTTTTTTAATTGAAGATTAATTCAGTAATTTCACTTGAAAAAGTTCACATCTGGCATACACTGACAGTGATTGATAGTTTTAGATTCTTTTCTTATAGGAGAGGACGACCGAGGCCTTCAGAGAGCTCATTCACTCATACATTCAAGTATTCTTTTAGTGCCTATCATGTTCTAGCACTGAACTAGGTATTCAAGATACAACGCTATACAGGAGGGGGATAAATTATTTATATATACATTTTAGTTTGCTATATATATATGTATACATACATAGCAAATGTATAGCACATAGAATTGATTCCATAGTAATATGAAATTAACATTTACTTCATACAAGATTTAATATTATTTCAAATTGTGATGATTGTTTTTGTTCTTATGCCAATTATTTTGTATCCTGAAGTGCTTTAGAGCTATGTCTCAAAAATTTTTCAAAAGATTATCAGTTTTTTAAAAATTATCATTTAGCAATGGATTCCATATGGCTGCTATATAAAGTTTATTACAAACTCATATTATTTTCCCCATTATTAAAAGTAAATACCATTCTAGGACTTGAGAGCGATATAGATTTTTAAAACTAAGCAATAATTATAATTCAGATAAACAAAAGAATGATGACTCATAAAAGTTTCCATTCTGTGTTGGATTTTTAGTTCCTATGCAATTGTATGTTTAAGACAGTAAGACTATCTAGTGTAAATATAGGGTATCATGAGTAGCATTGGGTCCTTCTCTATATTATTCTGTTTTCTAAAAGCTATTTCACTTTGCTATTATCAATGAAAAGCTTAAAATTAAAGTTTTCTTATGTAACATCACTAAAAGAAATCTATTTTATGGTTCAGAGTAAAACTTTTATTATTCAGTATATACATAAGTAAAAGAACAATTTACTGGAAAGCTGATACTTCCTTTTTATTAGTGTTTAAATTTGCCAATGTTTTTATAATATAAACTTCGTCCAATCCCCATTATGTGCTTTATTTTCCATCAGTTGTGATGAATTTCCATTGATTCATCTACATTCATACCTAGTTTCCCTTGCAAGTAAGCAACAGACACTTTGAAAATGGTTGGCTGTTGTAAAAGCTTGGAGCTGGTTTTCACTGTGAAAAGCTAAATTGACTTTGTTTAAAGTTATTAAGGAATTTATTAGTAATAATTCTCTTTTAGGACCCGCTGATGTACCTCTGATGTCACCAAGTGGTACCCTGCCACCAATATATCTTCCTCCTGGTTACATGTCTCAGGTATATGAGTATGATTTTTTGTTTGTTTGTTTGTTTGTTTTTGTTTAAAGATTTTTATTTATTTATTTGACAGAGAGAGACCACAAGTAGGCCAAGAGGCAGGCAGAGAGAGAGGAAGGGAAGCAGGCTCCCTGCCGAGCAGAGAGCCCGATACAAGGCTAGATCCCAGGATCCCGGGATCATGACCTGAGCTGAAAGCAGAGGCTTAACCCACTGAGCCACCCAGGCGCCCCTATGAGTATGGTTTTATTTAGTATCTAGCCCTAAAGCATCATTTAACAGTTATTATGTCACTATATGATAGAACTTCTGAAATACCATTTAGTTGTTCATTTTATTATCATCATTGCTAAAAAAAAATGCAGTCAAACTTAACCAAATCTCCCTTAGGTTGTCTTGTAAATAAGTCCTTACTCATCTAATGAATTTGCATCTCATCATATTCATTAATCTTCTATTGTTTTTTGTTTCTGAGTACTGTAACCAGTCTTGATTACCTATTACAGTAATGGCTTTTGATAGTGTGTAAGCTTTGGTCCCTAAAATTACATATTTTCTGTTCAGTAATATTTCATTCTCAGGTGCTGGACAACAAAGGGCATTTTTTTATAAATTCCTCAAATATTTACCAAGCACTAAAGTGGACAGGGAAGTATGTCTCCTATAGACATTAATAAGAGATTTCATGGCCTCTAAATTTTATAACTGGGAATATGTCTTTTCCTATTGCACAGCTGTGGAAATCAATAACATGATAAATAAGTCAATATAATATGGTTTGATTCTAAATGGAATTACCTATTTCAACAATAACTAACAAAAATACAAATGCATATACCGTTTCACCTAGCAATGCCACTTTGAAGAATTTATCCTACAGATGTGTTTTTCACAAATTTGGAATAATAAATGTACAAAATTATTCATTACAATATCGTTTGTGATCATGGAAGGCTGCAAACAATGCACACACTTGTCAATGGAGGACTGTGTACAATGGAGGATATCCAAATAATGGAGTACTATGCAGCTATGCAAAACAGTGGGGTAGTTCTATGTACTGATATAATAAGATCTTTAAGATACATTGCTAAGTGTAAAAGGCAAGGTACAGATAGTAATAATGCAAATAATGTTTCTTTTTATGTAATACAGAGGGAAAATAAGAATCTATATTCTTGCTTGTATAGACAAATTCTGGAAGGATTCATAAGAAACTAAGAACAATAGTAGATATGATTTAGGAGGGAAATTTTACATTTTTTTATACTTTATGGTTTTAAACAACGTCAATATATTATCTATTGTTAAAAAATTACCTTTTTGAAAGCCATACATATGGAGATGAGGAAGAATTATCTTGTCTTTTGCTTGACATAGTTTCAATTGATTATTACTTTTTGATCCCTTAGGTTTTCTAAATTAAGAGCACAGGATATAATTCTAACTTAGTTTTAAAATGACAACTTTTATTAATTCTAATATGTTTATATGGTTCTGTCTTCCAACTTAGGTGGTGGAAGAAAATGGCATTCGCAAAATCATCATTGTGCCTCAGACAAGTGACTATCGTACAACCATGCCTGCTCCTATACCACAAGTATCACACTTCATTGGACCATCCCCTCCTATGTATCCACAAGGTCCTCAACTTATGTATCCCCCAGCTCAAGGGGAATTTCCACCACCTTATATCCAAGAGCCTTTGCCACAGCAGTTGCCACCACCACCACCACCACCACCACCACCACCGCTGCCACCACCACAGCTGCCACCACCACCAATGCCACCACGACCAACGCTACCACCACAGCTGCCACCAGCACCAATGCTACCACCACAGCTGCCACCACCACCGATGCCACCACAACCACTGCCACCACCACTGCTGCCACCACCAATGCCACCACCACCGATACTACCACAAGCAACATTTATATACCAAGAGCAGCACGGTAGTATATAATTTTCTTAAACAGGAAATGTTTTGAGTTTGTTAAAATTAAGAGTTTTGGGAAATTATTAAAATGAAAAAAGTAGGGGCGCCTGGGTGGCTCAGTGGGTTAAGCCGCTGCCTTCAGCTCAGGTCATGATCTCAGGGTCCTGGGATCGAGCCCTGCATCGGGCTCTCTGCTCAGCAGGGAGCCTGCTTCCCTTCCTCTCTCTCTGCCTGTCTCTCTGCCTACTTGTGATCTCTGTCAAATAAATAAATAAAATCTTTTAAAAATATGAAAAAAGTAGAAAGTAGTAACATTTCCATGAATTATTTCATTTCATGCATGTATATTAGGATTAATAAAAATGAGTACTGGTTTGTGTTTAAACATAATTTTCTATATATTTTTGTACTTGATATGACATTGACTTGTGATATTTATTTTTACTGGTTGGGTCTGTAAAATCATATTGGAAAATTATAAAAGAGTGTTTTGATTATTAATGCCACACAGTGGGAATATAAATGACACTGAAGGGTCAACAATATAATCATCTTAGGACATTAAAATTTGGAAGTGGAGTTATTTCCTAGGAAAACAATATCTGCTCATATTTTTCTTTCTGTACATATCAATACATTACAAAAATACAGACCTAATATCTGTATTAAAGCGAAACAGGAAAAATTTTAAAAATAAAACATTGCTTATCAGTGCTTTTTTTTGGTTTGAAGATTTAAAAGACCTTGAGATATGTAATTATTATAATTACTAAGCAGTACTCCATTGTCTCTTTTAGAAATTTATTCCCATGGAAGAGCAAATTATAACCAGTTTGATGAAAGGGCTGTTAACATGGGAGAACATATGAAGAAAAAAATGAGAGAAGGCCAACTTGGAGGACACAAGACTAGCTATATAGTTAACAACACCTCTTTGCCTATGAAAAAAACCAATGATTTTTCCAGTTTGCCTCCTACTCCAAGCACTTACACTGTGGACTATGCTCCAAGTACCTACACTGTTGACAATACCTTGAGCACCTACACTGCGGAGAATGCTCAACACACCTACACTGTTGACAATGCATCAGGTACCTACACTGTAGACAACACTACAAACACTTACACTGTGGACAATGTTCCATGTACCTACACTGTGGAAAATACTTCGAGCACCAACACTGTTGAAAATACTTTGAGCACTTATACCGTGGATAATGCTCCATGTACCTACACTGTGACCAGTGCTCAGAACATTTACATTGCTGACAATACTCCCAATACTTACACTGTTGACAACTCTCCAAGCACTCATGTTGCTGACAATACTTCCTGCAATTCTTCCACTGACCATATCCCTAGTACTTCCACCACAGACAATGCTCTTCCTTCCACCACTGATAGTGTTTCAGGCCCTTCCAGCACTAATTATGTCCCCAATACTTCCATTTCTGACAGTACTCCCAGACCATCACCTATTGACAGCACTCCAAGTTCTTCCATTTCTGACCATGCTCCCAACACTTCCATCTCTGAAAGTGCTCCCACCACTTCTACTATTGATGGTGCTCTCAATGCTGCCAGCAATTCCAACACTGCCAGTGTTCATTTTGAGACTAGTCATGGAAAGAAATGGAGTGCTACAGAAAGTGGAGACATCAAGCAGAAACCAGGTGGAAAACAAAGCAAGATCGCATCATCAAATGCTGCAGAAAAAGGTAAGGTCAGGAGTTTGGCTTTGTCGCCAATGAATAAACATCCTAATGTTTAGGAATCTCAGTGTATATTAAATATTTAAGTGCTGTTTTGTTTCCATTTCCTCTTATCCTCTTTATACCCCTAAATCTAAACTCTTAATGAAACCACAGTTGGGATGCCTTTTTAAATCATGGAGAAATGACCATCCTCATACAAAATGTGTCATATATCTTATGTGTACACCACATAATTCTTTTCTAGTTGTCTGCCACTGAAACACTGCAAGTTACTCTACAGTCCTAATGAATTCACATTATTTCATTTAAAGAGTGGACTCTGTCTTTTGTTAGAGTTTGTTTAATAACATACACTTTAGACTGCTCTCTTCTTTTAAAATTTTAATGTAAATTGCTACTAGATGTTTAGTAGCTCTCCTGGTGATGATGTATTTGCAGTGGGATAATAGACATCTAACTTCTTTCTTTTGTCTTTACCAATGTAATATTTTATTTTGGGGTGTTTCCTTTTAGAATGCATAACAGAACATGGAAAGTCATGCTGTTTCACCATTGAGAAACCTGTAGTAAGTAACTAAAGTGAATATTTAAGTATTCCTTTTAATTTACTTTTTCATTCTAAAATATGCAAGTTCACTGATATTTTTCTCTAGTAAAGTTTTAATTTGAAGCCTTTTTTGGTTAAAATTTCATAATCTCCATTAGTTATTCAATACATAAAGATTCAGATGGTATTATTAAATATAATATTAATAGCATTGTTTAATCACAGTATTTAAGCACCTAATATGAGGAGAACAATATATTTAGCATCAAAAAGTCTGAGGGAAATATTATATCATAAATTAAAGATTATATTTTTTAAATACCCTACTTGAATTTTTGTTATTTAATTTAGGTTTCTGATATTCAAACAAGATCTGCTACTATTTCATGGAAACTACATTGTTCTGAGAAATGTGATCACACCAAATCTCCTGTGACATTTGAACTGGCAATCTCTAATAGTGGTAAAAATGGAAAATATAAAAATGTATATGTGTAAGTCTCTTTTTAATCTTTCTCATTTCTCATAATTCAATTCAAATATGCTATCTAAATGTATAGACCTCAACTTATACCTACGCTGAATTCTAAAGATTTTTTCTGCAATTTTTTCTAAGCTTTGAATGCAATTTTATACTAAAATAGTTTTATGAATGGTGGGTGGTTGCCAGGTCAGTCCTTGAAATTCATTGAATCATAAGTATGTTAGTGCTGAGAAGGATCTTAAATATCAAGTGGTCCATTCTCTTCAATTTACAGCTTTCCTATTTGACAAGTTTAGACTCAGGGAAGAAAATGTTCCCTCCAATTCTCCCTTTTCTTTTTTCACTCAGGTCATTTTAGGGGAAAAAAAATTTCACTTTATGGTAGGCTACACAAGTGAGGTATTTATGTTGCAATTGGATTTAAGACAGACTTTCCTGGAAATTTCATTATAGAAGCTAGTTATAAGGTGGAGCTATGATAGCAGCAGGATGAGCTTAGGTATGTGTTCAAAAGATACAACCAGGAAAAAAAAAGAGAGAGAGATACAATCTGGACTAGGAAAGATACAGTGGATGACACAGCAAGAGCATACCCAACCACTCTGAACAAACAGCTTTTCGACTGAATGAGGACATGTAATCTAAGAACAAACAGAGGCACAGGATAAAGGAAATCCCAAGTGAGGAAGAACAAATTCCTTTGCCCACCAAACAATTATGCAAGAAATAAGTCAGAGGTCTGGAGCAGTGTCTACAGCACTTTTAAAATGATAATGCACTTTAAATTTTGTTTACTAGAATTTCTCATCTTTACTCGGAGACTCAAAGTGAAATTTGAAATGTAATTATTATGTAAATTTTTATTTCCTTTATAATTAGCAACTAGAAATTTCAAATTTAAGAATTATAATACACAATCTTCTATATTGGGTAGAGGGATGGGAAGATGTAAAATGTAAGAAAAGCTACTTATAAAATGAAGGGGTTTTTTTTAATTTTATTTTTTATAAACATATATTTTTTCCCCAGGGGTACAGGTCTGTGAATCGCCAGGTTTACACACTTCACAGCACTCACCATAGCACATACCCTCCCCAATGTCCATAACCCCACCCCCCCTCCCAACCCCCCTCCCCCCAGCAACCCTCAGTTTGTTTTGTGAGATTAAGAGTCACTTATGGTTTGCATGAGGTTTCATGGTGGTCTTTTTCTGGTGTTATGTATTTCATAAATATCTTTGTTTTTTATTAAAATACTATAGTCACCCTATCACCTTGAGTGTTCTTTGCTTAGAAGTATCAGCCTTTGCTTAAAAATAGTAACTTTTAACTTTTTTTGGAGGCTATTTCTGGGGTAAAGCCTGCAAGAACCCTTTTGAGTTGGTAGAGTACACCTCGGCATCTGTGACAGCTTCAGAAAGACATAGATGTGGAAGCCCAGCCACTTGATCCAATGTAGCAAATAAGTGCTCTCCCCAGAAAGATTTCCTTTTGTAATTGAATGAATAAATTGCATGATGCACAGTGTCTTTGAGGCTTTGCATATCAACACTGTTTTAAATAAGCTAATTAAAGACAAATCTGTATTATTACAGTGTGAAGAAGTTGCAATGGGAAAAATTATAAAATTTCACTTCATAAAGCCATAGTAATTTCACATGCAAATGAAGAATTTGGGGGTTTTTTAATGATTTTTTTAAAATTTTATTTATTTATTTATTTGAGAGAGAGAATGAGCAGGGGGAAGGGCAGAGAGAGAGGGAAAAGCAGACTCCCCATGGAGCAGGGAACCTGATGCGGGCTTGATCCCAGGACCCCAGGATCATGACCTGAGCCAAAGGCAGTCACTTAACCAACTGACCCACTCAGGGTGCCCCAAGAATTTGAAGTGTTAGTATCACCTTTTGACATTCTTATAAAATGGGCTAAAATTATCTAAATTTCAAGGAAAATTGTGCTTCTTTGTCACTTGAATATGTAAGATTAGGACTGTTAGCTATTAAATACTTGTAAGATCATTTATAAAGAAATATTATGTTCACAGTGGTGATGGAGTTATATTTACTCTACTTGATCTACAGCCATCCATGGCCTATTTCGTAAGGTAAGAACTCCATCCTACACAACCCCTACCCACACTGCAGCCAGGCAGACTCCCCAGTCTGTATCAGTTTACTACTTGATTTCTACAGTCAGCATTGCTACTTGCCAACAGAATGGCCCATCCTTTATGCTTCAAAACAGCCCTCTTCAAATCCATCGTTAGTTCACTTTCTTTCACTTAGTACTGGTGAGAGGGCAATTTGGGAGCCATTACTTGTAACAATCCTACTTGGCTCTATTAGAAAATTTTTTATAATTAGCTCCTAATATGTATCAGGGAATTCAAGTATCCAATTTAGTACATGTAAGGATAAATATTTGAAAGCTTACAACTGTCATTACATTTTTAGAATTACGACCATAAGAAGCTCAGCACATAGAATTATGTCTGAAGTGGTTAGCTTCACAACTCCAGGTTGTGAACCAGACCCTCCACTTGCACCCAGACTAATTAACAGATCCAAGAGCAGCCTGAATTTACAGTGGAAAGTAAGTATTTTACTGCCAAAGTCTCCTCAACATGTCTTAATTTAAAAACATGCTTTCTACTTTCTCCTAAATTTTAAATATGAAATTATGCATGCCTCAATTGACCTATTTCCCTAGCACTTTTCCTTTTTCCATAATCATCTTTCTCTTCTATTTATAAGAAGCATAAAGTAAACTGAGAAATGTCAATCATAATTTCAATTAGTAAAAGTTGAAGTGACAAGTTCTATAACCTAAATTTATTTATAATTGTAGTTACCAACAAATCTGCCTCTTAATTAAGTATTAACTTTCTTTATTACATAAAACTTTGAAAACAAAACAAGACATAGGATTTGGGTATGTCTTATAGACTGTAAAAAAATGCATTTTAACTTTTAAATCTGGGTTGCTTTAAAAACAAAATGTAAGCAGATTAATTTTACAATAATTTCAATCACTTTAATTATATAGTATGTACGTACATATACTGTATAAAAACAGAACATCATAATTTTATCTTTCTGACATATTTAGGGTTCCAATGATAACGGTTCCAAAATAAACAGCTTCCTTTTGGAATGGGATGAGGTAAACCATGTTATTTCTTAAAGGCACTTGTTTATAAATGGTTATTAATATTATGATGAATTTTTATATTTGCAGCATTTTACAATATTCTAACATTTTTCATCTATTACTAAGGGCAAAAGTGAAGGCTTCAAAAGTTGCTATATGGGTACCATGAAACAGCACAAGATCCTTAAATTGAATGCTTCTACAAAATATTCATTCAGACTAGCTGCCAAAAATAACTTTGGATTGAGGTACATTGAATTATTGCAATATTTAAAAGTCTATACTTTAATAAGAACCTGAAAATAACTTTTCCATGTTAATTTATTTTTCAGTGATTTCAGTGAAATAGCAGTCTTTCATACATCAGGAACTATGCCTTCAACACCTTCACCTCCTAAGCTAAAAGAAGCAGGAATCTGTAATTTGTCACTAGAATGGTGTGCCCCACCTAACCCAAATCCAAATGACAGTCTTACTTATGTACTAGAAATGGAAGAAGCAGGATCTGTAAGTTTTCTTTTCACATGCTTTAATCTCCAACTTCAGTTTTAGGTACATTTTACATGCATCTCATACTGAAAATTTTTAGATTTAATTTCTTTTTTTAAGTTTTTATTTAAATTCCAATTAGTTGGGATACCTGGGTGGCTCGGTTGGTTAAGCATCTGCCTACTGCTCAGGTCATGATCCCAGGGTCCTGGGATGAAGTCCAGCATCAGGCTACTGAGCCCGCTTCTCCCTCTGCCTGCCACTCTCCCTGCTTTTGCTCTCTCTCTCTAACAAATAAATAAAATCTTTTAAATAAATAAATTAGTTAATTTCAGTTAGCTAACAGTGTGATATTAGTTTCAGGTGTACAATTTAGTGAGTCAACACTTAAATATAACACCCAGTGCTCGTCACAAGTGCACTCCTTAATCACCATCACCTATTTCACCCATCCCCCCACCCACTTCCCTTTTGGGAACCATCATTTTGTTCTCTACAGTTAAGAATCTATTTCTCAGACTTCCTCCTTTTTCCCTTATGACTAAGCTAATTTCTACTCAATCAAACTGCATGATTCCCGTCTCTGTGTTCTAGATGGGACCAATGCTGAGCCAAGGTTAGGTAAGCCAGTACAGGAAGTTCTGAAGGTACCTAAATACTAGAAGATTAGCTAAAAGCAGCAGCAGCCATAACAACACAATAGATACATGGTGAAGTATGTTAGTTCTTCAACTTTGGGCCTATCCCAGACGACCTTGCATGGTCACACAGATTCTCTGCACACTGCTAACAGGACAAACCCTTTCCTCATCTCCCTGGATTCCTGATGTGGGTGGGCAAACTGTCTATACTAAAACAAGTCTATACTAAATAGGCTACACAACTTAAAAGGCAGCTGAACATTTTATGTTATGTATATTTTATCACATTTTATATAAAGCAACTAACATTTAGGAAGAGTTCTGTATAATTAATATGCTAAATGCCTTCATCTACATTATCTCATTACATCCTTTTAAAAAAGGAGCCCTTTAAAGTAGAAAGTATCTCCATTTTTTTTAATAGAGAAACTAAGGATCAGAGAGACTAAGGGACTAGCTCAGGACCACCCAGATGGAAAATAAGCTGAAGCTGGAACTTGAATCTAAGCCTAATTCCTAAATTCATTGTCTTTCATTTCCAGGGGTTGGGTTTTAAACCTAAATATAATGGAGAAGACCTCTCATGCACTATAAGAAATCTTCAGAGAAGTACTACATACAAGTTTAGGGTATGTGGCTATAATTTATAAATTTGTATCATATTTTTAATATTAAATTATATTCTTCCTGGAGATGAAAAATGATTTTTACATTTAATTCTCAGAAATCTTCAGATAACTTGCTTTATAATATTATTTGCAAACTATGCATGTTTTCAAATCACATATTTATTCCCAGTGGTCAACCAAGATATTCTCTTTTACTCAAACAGATCTTTGCCTACAATCTGGAAGGAAGGAGTAACCCCAGTGGAGAAGTAAAATATACTACCTATCCAGATAAGCCTGGATCCCCTAAAACACCATATATAAAGGGAAAAGTCTATGCAAACAGAGTAAAAATTGGATGGGGTAACGTTTTTTTATTTAAAATGTACCTTTTCTGTCTTAATATTAACTGTTGAGAAGAAATCTTCCTCTAATTGTCCTCAGCTTTATAAAATATTCTCTTAAATTACTTGCATTTGAAATATTTCACCATATAAATGAGTTCAGTTGTAAATGGCATTTTTTATAGTTCTCTATTGAGTTCTCTATTGTTATCTCATTAATTCACACATGAACAAATCACTACATTTTATACGAGCCCTCAAAAATTATGGTTATTCCAAGTAAGATTATATCTAATATAGAGGCCACAATTTAAAAGACACATCAATGGTTAATGCCAACTTGACAAGAAATTATGTTTTTATAAATCATTTTGCCTCTAAACCGGCAAAATCTACTTCAAGGTACAAATACTTAACATTTTATTTTCTTCCAAGAACTTTAAAATCTTACTTGTCTCATGTCTAATATTAATCTCCTATTAAGTTTCATGTTTGTATTTTTTCTTCATAAAAAATTTAATTTATAAGATAACATTCCAGTGAAAGACTTTTAAGTTTATTTAAGAATAATTTTAATTTTATTTCTCTTTTCAGAACCACCCAAAGATAATGGTGGGACATACATTTCAAGTTACAGTTTAGAAGTCAGTGAAAATTCAGATGGTAAGACATCATGATTTTTTTTCAAAGTTAAATTATAAGGTTTTTAAAAAGTTTTAATTTAAATTCCAGTTAGTTAACATGCAGTGTAATATTAGTTTCAGGTGTACAATATAGTGATTCAACACTTCCATACAACACCTGGTGCTCATCACAACTGTGCATCATGATTTTTTAAAGTTTTTATTTTGAAATAGTTTTAGGCTTATCCAGAGTTGTCAAAAATAGTGTAGAGAATTCCTGTATATAACCTTCATTCAGTTTCTCCTAAAATTAATATCTTACATTACCATAGTACAATTATCAAAACCAGGAATTTGGCATTGGTACAATACTATAAACTAATCCAACTTACTTGGATTTCTCCATTTTTTAGTAGCATTTTATGTTTATTTACTGATCTTTTATTTTTTTATGGCTAGTTCTATAAGGAATACAATAATTTAACTATTGTAAATAGGTAACTGGGACACGGTTAATTTCCAAAATGCTTATTTCTTAGACTATACATGAGAAAATAATGGGACCCATAAAATTTATAAGCTACATGTAGATAAATTAGATAAATTTGCTTTTATCCCTTCAGAGAATTTCTGGAAAATAATCTACAATGGAACCACAAAGGAATTTCTATATAATCACCTGCAACCTGGTACTACATATAAATTGAGAGTCTTTTGTACTTCACCTATAGGTCAAAGCCAGGTGAGGAAATAGAGAGGGAAGTGCTTAAATTAAAGACTGAAATAACCTGGGCGCCTGGGTGGCTCAGTGGGTTAAGCCGCTGCCTTCGGCTCAGGTCATGATCTCAGGGTCCTGGGATCGAGTCCCACATCGGGCTCTCTGCTCAGCAGGGAACCTGCTTCCCTCTCTCTCTCTCTCTCTCTGCCTGCCTCTCCATCTACTTGTGATCTCTCTCTGTCAAATAAATAAATAAAATCTTAAAAAAAAAAAAAAAAAAAAAAAAAAAAAGACTGAAATAACCTATATTACTAAATGTTTTAAAAAACTGAATTTGAATTTAATATAATCATAAGGTATTTTGTATTTCTCTTAGCCTTCAGATATATTGACTATTCAAACACCTACACTTTCTTCTGCATCTTGCCATCCTCCACCCTTGAATGGTGAAGCGAAGACCAAAGAAACCAACATCAAATGTGGTGAGGCATCTTGTATGATTTGAAGGACTTCACCTAAATTTCTTGTTTTGTAACCTCTGATTTTAATTAACTAATGTTATTAAGGGAGAGTAAGTGCAATTTTTACTATAAAATCAAATAATATTTAGAAAACTCTTATTTGGTAATTGAAATCACAATAATTTTTGAAGTATAATTAACATTCAGTGTTATACTAGTTTCAGGTGAACAACATATTGATTCAATAATTCTATGCATTAGTCATGCTCATCACAATAGGTATAATCACCATCTATCACCACACAATGTTATTACAATATTACTGATTATAGTCCAATGCTATACTTTTCATCTCCATGACTTACTTATTTTATACCTAAAAGTTTGTACCTCTTAATGCCCTTTATCTATTCTGCCCATCCCTCCACCCACATCTCCCCTGGCAGCCACCAATTTGTTCTCTGTATTTAAAAATCTAGGGGTTTGGGGGCACCTGGGTGGCTCAGCGGGTTAAAGCCTCTGCCTTCGGCTCAGGTCATGATCCCAGGATCCTGGGATCGAGCCCCGCATCAGACTCTCTGCTCAGCGCGGAGACGGCTTCCTCCTCTCTCTCTGCCTGCCTCTCTGCCTACTTCTGATTTCTGTCAAATAAATAAATAAAATAAAATAAATCTAAAAATCTAGGGGTTTGGGGGGGGTTTTTGGGGGGGAAGTATTTGGTTGGTTTGTTTTTTAGATTCCACGTATAAGTGAAATCATACAGTATTTCTCTGATTCACAACACTTAGTAAATACCCTCTAGGTCCATCCATATTGTCATAAATGTTTTAAATGTTGAAACAAATTTAAAAGTTAATTGACAGGGGCACCTGGGTGGCTCAGTCGGTTGGACGGCTGCCTTCAGCCCAGGTCATGGTCCTGGGGTCCTGGGATGGAGTCCCATATTGGGCTCCCTGCTCAGTGGAGAGCCTGCTTCTCTCTCTCCCTCTGCTGCTCTACCTGCTTGTATCTCTTGCTCTCTCTGTCAAATAAATAAATAAAATCTTTTTTAAGTTAATTGACACAAATTAATATGAGTTTTCTGTTACTTTTTTAAGTGTTTTGACATTGTGTCTCCTGAAATTATTTTGTATTATTTTAAAGGAATACCCTTAAAATTATTTGCAAATTTTTAAAGTTTATTCTGTACATTTTTGTAGATAATCATCCTAATGAAAACCCTGAAGCACCTGCATATGTCAAAAAGGCAGAAGATAACCAAGATGACAAAAAAGGAAACCCTAGTTCCAAAGTGAGATGCATAGTGAGTAAATTAATTTCTGAAGAATCCAGTTTCTGGTTAAAAGTAGTTAATAGTGTTGGGAAAGTTATATTGTTCAGATGATCCATTCATGGTTCATTTCACTTTGGATGAATATATGCTTCTATTTCCTGTCAGGGTGGGGAGAGACCACACCTGCACAGTAGTTTTGTGTTTTCTTATTTGTTTATGTTTACTTGTAGTTGGGATCTCACCCACTGAAGTGTGAAACTGCACCAGTCCCAAGCCTTCCTTCTCAATGTGGTTTACCTGTCCTAACCTGCAAGGGTCCAACCTGTGTTGTTATTAGTTGGGTGGTATGTTATAAATTTATTTTTCTTAATTTTGTTGATATAAGAGCACAGTAATTGGTTTAGTATTGTTTCTTGAAAGTTTACAACTCCCTAAGGAGTCGGAGTTTAGATTAATGCTCCATAAATCTTGGACAATGGTTCTAGAACACACATAACACCTAATACTAGTACTATTGGAAAGGGTAAGGCAAGGGACACCTGGGTGGCTCAGTCAGTTAAGTGTCTGCCTTTGGATCAGGTCATGATCCCAGGGTCCTGGGTTTGCGTCCTACATCAAGCTCCTCACTCAGTGGGGAGCCTGCTTCTCCCTCTACCTCTCTCTCTCTGACAAATAAATAAATAAAATATTTAAAGAAAAAAAGAAATAAAGGCTAAGACTAGGGGTACCTGAGTGGCTCAGTCGATTGAGGGTCTGACTCAGTTTTGGCTCAAGTTACGATCTCAGGTCTTGAGATCAAGTCCTACATCAGTCTCCATCCTCAGCATAGAATCTTCTTGAGATTCCCCCATCCACCCCCCACCCCTGCTTTTACCTGCTCTCTAAAATATATAAGTAAATAAAATATTAAAAAGGAAAAATGAGGGGAACCTGGGTGGCTCAGTCGTTAAGCATCTGCCTTCAGCTCAGGTCATGATCTCAGGATCCTGGGATCGAGCCCCACATCAGGCTCCCTGCTCAGCAGTAAGCCTGCTTCTCCCTCTCCCTGCCCCCACTTCTGTTCCTTCTCTTGCTCTCTCTCCCTCTCTCTGTCGAATAAATAAATATTCTTAAAAATTAATAAATAAATATAAATAAATAAATAAATGGCTAAAACTATGGTAATCCTGCTTTCCAGACTCTTTATTTATAAAGATTAATAAATTTGGAAAACCAAATAAGTGATCATTAGATAACTAATTTAATTTTTAAAACCAAAACAAGAGATAATAAATCAATTTATAGAACTCAGTATTTTTTTAAAGCTTCACTGGGAAATCTCTGGTACTGTTTGTTTACATGTAACTCTACAATATGACACATTAAAAACGTGACTATGAGATAGTGAAGTTTTAAAAAATGTTTTGCATCCATGTGAATAGCTCCCCATTTAAATAAGCTCAAAAAACAAAAACAAAAAAAGTCCTAGTTATTAAGCCACCTACATATCTTTGAATTTTTCTTCCATTCTTCCCAGAATCTAGCAGAGGGTATGTTAGCATTGACACAAAAGCTTTAGTTTGATAATAATAAATGACAAGTCTGATTACAGCACTGTACGAAATCCAGAGAATACTGGAATTCGCATTTGATCCTACTAATCAATAGTCATATTAAGCAACATTAATATATCTAAGTTTGTTTTTTTAAGTAACCTATTTGTGAATAATTTTAACAAATTAAAAATAAGAATTTATCAAATATGTGGGATTAGCCAATCCTTTCTCTTAATTTTATTTGACCCTTTTAATGTTATAGTGCTCTCTTATGTTTAATTATTTCTACACTTGTCTCATACCATTTAATAGATTATGGGTTTTGATATTGAAAAAATTATGTTGTAACTCTCCACAATATCTAGAACAATGACAATTTATAGGAAGAACTCAATTTCTGCTTTTGTTGCATCTTTTAGGTTCCTGTGTGTAATGGTGCTGAAATCACTGAATACAGACTTGAGTGGGGACAAACTGAAGAATCAATGCAGTTGATTTATACTGGCCCTTGTCTAAGCTATGAAGTTAAAAGTCTCATTCCTGCAACTACATATTTTTGCAGAGTTCAGGTAATCCTAACAGTTATTCCAATATAAATAAGACAACAGTTATTAACCTATACTATCTACATCCATAACACTGGCACCAATTCCAGGGTAGTAAATAGAAGGAAGTCACAGACTTCCAAATGTTAAATATTTCTCATGTTCAGCAACATCATTCTGAGCTTCTTCACCTAGCATATAAAGCCCCACATACTCAGGAACCTACTTTTTATTCCAACCTGATCTGCCATTATTTTTTCCACAGTTCTGTTTCCCAATTTACCTTGAACTTTACAATCACCTGAAATGCTTGTTTAAAACACTGACTCTGGCACCTTCACTCAGACCTACCACATCAAAATATCTAATTTAGTGACTTGTTAATACGTAAAATTAAAAAGCACTCAATGTGATAATTATCATCAATTGGGAAAAACTTCAGAAAAATATTTCAAACAAGTCTATTCTACCACCACCCCAAGTATGCCTTTTACATTTGTTCATACCTTATCCATTGCCTATCTTGTCTCATAAAACCTTAGCTGGAAATGATCTCTTCCTCCTCTGAACTACTATAATTTTAAGACACACAACTTTAAGGTTTGGGGAGTCAATCCAAATTTGGAATGATCTGATATGTTGTCCCTATAAACTAAAGCCATTGAATTGTAGGAGCCCTAATATGGAAAATCTAAGCTCCGTCTTCCAGATTGCCTTTCATCATTGGAAGTAATTTTAAAAAAATCTTTTGTCAACTTTTTTGGGTATCTAAAAAAAATGACAATATATATTTGTGAGAAGGTCACTGCAATTGTCCAAAGGACAGGTGAGTTTATTAATATTAAAGATGCTACAATGGGAATGCTAAGACATTAATGGATTTGAAAGATATTTGAGAGGTAAAAATCCATGGAATGTGATCCTGCCAAGACAGAATGTTCCCATACCTCCCAGGTCCTCCTTCATATAACTTAAAAAAAAGGAACATAACACAACAAACAAGCATAGTTAGACTATGAATGGTGAAAAGAAAGAAAAATGTAAAAAGAAAAAGATCCTACAGACCTCACAACTTGAAAAACAACACAGTAATGAGCCCCACTGGGTTTTGTTATCACCTGACGTTGTCCCAAAAAGGGTATGGGAGAAGCTTCTGTTTCAGAACTGCCAACAGAGACAGGAAAAAAACTTCAAAAAAAAGCCTATATCCCACCAACAAAACGACTGAGAAAATGCTAGCCTAACCACAGAAAATCTCTTAAGTAATGCCCACCTTACTCCAGCCAAATGAAATTGAAATCTCAAATAAAAAACCACACACGGGGGTGCCTGGATGGCTCAGTCATTAAGCAACTGCCTTCGGCTCAGGTTGTGATCCCCCAGGCTCCTGGGATCAAGCCCCACATTGGGCTCCCTTCTCGGTGGGAAGCCTGCTTCTCCCTCTCCCACTCCCTCTACTTGTATTCCCTCTCTCATCATCTCTCTCTCTCTATGTGTCAAATAAATAAAATCTTAAAAAGATAAATAAAATATAAAAAACTACACACATTCCAGCTATTCCCTACCCCTGAAATTTCAACAGGCCGAGTAGGAAGCTGACCATCCAAGCCACCCCAGAAGCAAGGAACATGGTCCAGTATCTCTACCCAGTGGTTTCAGTTCCAACAGGGCCAAGCACAGAGTTAATCTTCCTTTCACTGCCTGGCAAAATCAGGCAGTGCTCTGCTCCCATCCCCTGCCAACTGGTGTTAGTATGGCCAAGCAGGGACCTTATGATCTTCCACACCTCTTTGATGGAAGCAGGAAGCAACACTCTAATTCCCCTGAAGGGTTAGTGTTGGCAAACTCAACTTCCACCCTCACCCAGCAGCAATAGATTGGCCAAGATGGTGTGAGTCAGGCTAGTTAGCCCTCTACTTCCTTCCTACCCTTGTGTCAGTGAAGCTCAATGAGAAGTTTAATTTTTTAATTGAAGTATAATTCAATTGACATACAATATTTTTATTATTATGTTCAATTAGCCAGCATATAGTTCATCATTAATTTTTGATGTGCTCAATGATTCACTAGTAGTGTATAACACCCAGTGCTCATGCCCACAAGTGCCATCCTTAATACCCATCACCCAGTTACCCAATCCCCTGACCCCCTCCTCACTTCAGTAGCCCTCAGTTTGGTTCCTGGAGTCAAGTCTTTCATGGTTTGTCTCCTTCTCTGATTTCTTCCCATTCAGTTCTCCCTCCCTTCCCCTATGGTCCTCCATGCTATTCCTTATGTTCCACATATGAGTGAAACCATATGATAATTATCTTTCTCTGCTTGACTTATTTCATTTAGCATAATCCCCTCCAGTTCCATCCATGTCAACGCAAATGGTAGGTATTCATCCTTCCTGATGGCTGAATAATATTCCATTGTATATAAGAACCACATCTTCTTTATCCATTCCTCTGTTGAAGGACATCTCAGCTCCTTCCACAGTTTGGCTATCATGGACACTGCTGCTATGAACACCGGGGTACAGGTGCCCCTTCTTTCACCACATCTATATCGTTGGGGTAAATACCTAGTAGTGCAATTGCTGGGTTATTGGTTACCTCTATTTTTAATATCTTGAGGAACTTCCATACTGTTTTCCAGAGTGACTGTACCAGCTTGCATTCCCATCAACGGTGTAATAGGGTTCCAGTTTCTCCACATCCTTGCCAACATCTGTTGTTTCCTGTCTAATTATTTTTTTGCCATTCTAACTGGTGTAAGGCGCTCTATCACTGTGGTTTTGATTTTTATTTCCATGATGGCCAGTGATGTTGAACTTTTTTTCATGTGTCTGTTACCATTTGTATGTCTTCTTTGGAGAAGTGTCTGTTCATGTCTTCTGCCCATTCCTTGACTATATTATTTGTCTTTTGGGGTGTTGAGTTTAAGAAGTTCTTTATAGATCTTGGATACCAGCCTTTTATATGTAAAGTCACTTGCAAATATCTTCTCCCATTCCGTGGTTTGTCTTTCAATTTCGTTGACTATTTCCTTTGCTCTGCAAAAGCTTTTTATCTTGATGAAGTCCCAAAAGTTCATTCTTGCTTTTGTTTCCCTTGCCTTTAGAAACATGTCTTGAAAGAGGTTGCTGTGGCCAGTGTCAAAGAGGTTACTGCCTATGTTCTCCTCTAGGATTTTGATGGATTCCTGTCTCACATTTAGGTCTTCATTCATTTTGAATTTGTTTTTGTGTATGGTATAAGAGAATGGTCCAGTTTCATTCTTCTGCATGTGGCTGTCCAGTTTTTCCAGCATCATTTATTGAAGAGACTGTCCTTTTTCCATTGGATTTTCTTTTTTGATTTGTCAAAGACTGTGACTACAAAGTTTAGATTTCTGGGGTCTCTATTCTGTTCAACTGATCCATGTGTCTGTTTTTGTGCCAGTAGCATGCTGTCTTGATGATCAAAACTTTGTAATATAGCTTGAAGTCAGGCTGTGATGCCCCAGCTTTGGTTTTATTTTTCAACAATTCCCTGGCCATTCAGGGTCTTTTCTGGTTCCATACCCATTTTAGGATTGCTTATTCCACATCTGTGAAAAATGTTGATGGTATTTTTATAGGGATTGCATTGAATGTGTAGATTGCTCCGGGCAGTATAGACATTTTAACAATGTTTACTCTTCCAATCCATGAGCATGGAATGTTTTTCCATCTCTTTGTGTCTTCCTCAATTTCTTTCATAAGCGTTCTGTAGCCTCTAGAGTGTAGATCCTTTACCTATTTGGTTAGGTTTATTCCTAGGTATGTGTTATAGTTTTGGGTGCTTATTGTAAATGGAATTGATTCCTTAATTTCTCTTTCTTCACTCACATTGTTAGTTTATAGAAATGCAACTTATTTCTGTGCATTGATTTTGTATCCTGCCACGTTGCTGAATTTTTATCAGTTCTAATAACTTGGGGATGTAGTCATTCACATTTTCCACATAAAGTAACATGTCATTTGAGAAGAGAGAGAGTTTGACTTCTTTGCTAATTTGAATGCCTTTTATTTCTTCTTGTTTGATTGCTGAGGCTAGGACATCTAGTACTATGTTGAACAAAAGTGGTGAGAGTGGGCATCCCTTTTGTGTTCCTGACCTTAAGGGAAAAGCTCTCAGCTTTTTCCCCATTGTGAATAATATTCACTGTCTGCTTTTCATGGACAGTTTTTATGATATGGAGGTATGGTCCTTCTATCCCTATATTTCAAAGAGTTTTAATCAGGAAAGGATGTTGTATTTTGTCAAATGCTTTTTCTGCATCAACTGAGAGGATCATAAGGTTCTTGTCTCCTTTTTTATTAACATATAATGTATTATTTGTTTCAGGGGTACAGGTCTATGAATCATCAGGCATACACAATTCACACCTTTCACCATAGTACATACCCTCCCCAATGTCCATAACCCAGACAACCTATCCCTCCCCCCACCCCCCAGCAACCCTCAGTTTGTTTCCTGAGATTAAGAGTCTCTTATGGTTTGTCTCCCTCCCTGGTCACGTCTTGTTTCATTTTTCCCTCCCTTCCCACCATGACCCCCTACCCTGCCTATCAAATTGCTCATATCAAAGAGATCAGATGATAATTGTCTTTCTCTGATTGACTTATTCTTGTCCCTTCTTTGTTAATGTGATCTATCACATTGACTGATTTGCAAATGTTGAACCACCCTTACATCCCAGGAATAAACCCCACCTGGTCATGTAAAATAATCCTTTTAATATATCATTGGAACCTATTGGCTAGGATCTTGTTGTGTATTTTGGAATCTGTGCTCATCATGGGTATTGGTATGTAAACATCCTTTTTGATGGGGTCTTTGTCTGCTGGGGATCACGGTAATACTGGCCTCATAGCACAAGTTTGGAAGTTTTCCTTCTATTTCTATTTTTTGGAATAGCTTCAGTAGAATAGGTATGATTTCTTTAAATATTTGGTAGAATTCCCCCTGGGAAGCCATCTGGCCCTGGAGTATGGCTTTTGGGGAGGTCTTTGATTACTGCTTCAATTTTGTTACTGGTTATTGGTCCATTCAGATTGTCTGTTTCTTCCTGTTTCAGTCTTAGTAGTTTATAAGTTTCCAGGAAGGCATCCATTTCTTCCAAATTGCTTAATTTGTTGGCATATAGTTGCTGGTAATAATTTCTAATAATTGTTTCTATTTCTTTGGTGTTAGTTATTATCTTTTCCATTTCATTCATGATTTTGATTTGGGCCCTTTCCCTTTACTTTTGGATAAATCCAGCCAGAGGTTTAATGATCTTTTTAATTCTTAACTATTGAAATATATGAATTTAGTGCGATAATATTGCCTATAAAGTCCCTGTTTTTATAGATTCTCTCTTTAAATTTCTGGTCTATATTGCTCTTGGGGTCTTTCTTCTTTTATAGAATCCCCCTTATTTCTTGCAGAGCTGGCTTGATGGTAACATATTCTTTCAGTTTCTGCAAGTCCTGGAAGCTCTTTATCTCTCCCTCCATTCTGAATGACAGCCTTGCTGGCTCAAGTATCCTTGGCTGCATGTTCTTCTCATTTAGTATCATGTCTTTCCAGCCCTTTCTTGCTTGCCAGGTCTCTGCAGATAGGTCTGATGTTATTCTGGTGTTCCTCCCTCCATATGTAAGAAATCTTTTCATCCTAACTGCTCTCAGGATAGCTTCCCTGGCTATAAGATTTGCAAGTTTCACTATGATATGCCAGAGTGTTTGTCTATTTTTATTGATCTTGGGAGGAGGTCCTCTCTTCTTCTTGGACATGAATGCTTGTTTCCTTCCCCAGATTAGGGAAATTCTCAGCTATGATTTGCTAAAATATATCTTCTAGTCCTCTCTCTCCACCCCTCAGGAATCCCAATAATTCTGACCTTGGAATGCTTCATGGTGTCATTGATTTCTCTAAGTCTGTTCTCATAGGTTTCTAGCTGCCTATCCCTATCCTCCTCAGCTTCCTTCCTTTCTATCAGCTTATCTTCTAGATCACTGATTCATTTTTCTGCCTCATTTACCCTGTCTGTTAAAGAGTATCCAGTTTAGACTGCATCTCATTCATAGCATTTTTAAGTTCAGTCTGATTAGATCTCATTTCTGCCCTTAGAGAGTCTATATTGTCAGTAGTGCTTTTCTCATACCTAGCTATTAACTTCAAAATTGCTACCCTGAAATCCATCTCTGACATCTCGCTTATATCCATATCCATTAGCTCTGTGGCAGAGGACATGGTCTCTGGTTCTTTTCTTTGTTGGGCATTCCGCCTTCTAGACATTCTGTTGAGGGGTGGTTAGGGGAATATACAGAGTCCAAAATATCAACCATGACCCAAGCAAAATGCACCTATAAAGAAATCCAGTGGTCAAAAGCTATCACTGATATGCCACCAAAGCCAAGATGATCCAAAACAAGAAAAAGAAAGAAACAAGGGGAAAAAAAGAGGTGGGCAGGGAGAGATAATCTCTCAGTGTGGACACAGCAGGGTGATCTGCCTTTTCCTGCTTGAGTTTTGGTCTGTGTGTTAGAAGACACTATATCCCACTATATATTTCTGATTTCTTTGCAGATATATATATATATATATATATATATGTATGTATATATATATGATTTAATATATAATATATATTTTATATATAAATTTCTGATTTCTTTGCAATATATGTGTGTGTGTGTGTACATATATATACACACACACACA